>NC_028458.1:4841998-5041664 GCF_000263155.2 Setaria italica
AAGCCAAGGCCCCAACGGCAATCGCCGGCTTATTGGCTAGCGCTGATGCTAATCGTCCTAGCGCAGCACCTGCAGGCTGCAGCTGACCTGCAGTCGCTGTCTTTCCCCATCGGTGGATTATCTTTGGTGGCGGATTAGGGGCACGTCTGCTGTCTATTTGATTCGTCAAGTCACACAAAGATAATAATACAGACAGTTTGTACAATGGATTGTTTATATGACCGTCTGCAAACTATTCAATGCACGCATACATACATGATCAAGCATAAATTATATCTCTATGCACTATTTTGTTGCTTTTGTCTACAAACGAGATCATAGTATGTTTTAGGCCTAAAAACGTCAACTTGGAGAAGATGGAGTGCGTCTACACAGTATGGCTCTTCCAGGTCTTGCTTGACTCAAATGCCACTGATCACGTTACTCAGCATTTTCAGACGGTGTCCTGACAAAGCACTTCTGTACTGAAGAGTTGGCCAAATACAAGTCTGTACCACGTTTATTTTATTGGCTAGAGCATGAGACTTTAGCTAAAATTCAATCCACGTATACTTCAATTTGCAAACAAAATTCAATTTCTACTAATAAACCAACCGAGAGAATGATTTCACGTGACTTCAGTTTGTTTGTGCATACGGATCAAAATGTCGGCCTTCCCGAGCCTAACTAATCCTACTGCTGACTGCTGACCCGCTGAAAGTTCCTCTCTCCACTAACTTAAACAGGAGAACCAGGTCACGGATGGATGGAAGAACACTGAGAAATTGAACTGCACCTCTTGCCGACCCCTACTACATCGCGAAAACCTGCTGCTGCTGCCTTTACAAAAATCAAGCCGCCGTAGAGCCAGTGTAGCCTTGGCAGCTGTCAGGGGATGAGGGAAGGAAGAATTGCCCGCTCGAGAGTCCAGATCCAACCATCGAGCAACCCGTCGTCCTTCTCTCCATGTTGATACGTCCACCAAAAATAGGCACCACCGCTGCTGTTGCGCCCTTCTTCTTCGCAACCGACGCCGCGTCCTTGCGCTTCCCCGGCGCCGACGCCGACGCCGCGCCCTTCTTCTTCGCAACCGACGCCGCGCCCTTTCGCTTCCCCGGTGGCTCCTGCAACAACGATGAACCCTCCCGCATCTGTTAGCGAAGGAGAATAGATGATCACGGGAGAGGCAACAAGATGGTGTCGGGGATGAAGTTTGGCGCGCCAGAACAAGATTTGCTTCCATCTTTGCACGCGCCGTAGGAGGATCTGGACTGTCGTCGCGTACAACGCCGCTGCGCCGCCGTCTCGTACCGCACGTGCGCGTGCTCTCTCCTCGTTAATGAGGGTCCACGATTTAGACGTCAGGTGTCGATGGGCAGCTAATATCTCAGCGCCACATCGCATAACCACCCGAAGCCGCTGTCCCTGGTCGTCCTCCTCCGTCGAGGAAACGCCGCCTCTGCGGTGCTGCCCACACCGCCTCTGTCGCTCTGCGGCCGCCTTACGGACACGGAAAAGTGTTGAAAATGGGCCTGAAAATGTTTCATATAAATGGGCCGGCCCATGGTTTAACACGCGGGCCAGGTCCTTATTAACACCCAAACAAACAAAAATCCAAAAGTTGAGTAATTCTAGTCGAAAAAAGAGAGAGAAGGAGAAAATTACGAGCACACATCAGGATCAGCATCGTATAGCAAACTCAAGTTGCTCAACTGGATCACACACGCATCACGAGCGCTGATCGTTACGCTACGCGATGTGGCCTGGCCTGACCTCACCTGGGAAGTTATCCAACGCGGAACGAGATAAGGTAAATAAAACGGACCAAGCGGCGACTCCGATGGCTTTCGGTTCAGTTGTCAATTTCCCGAGTAGTTGCAGGGTCCCTACCAAGCAGCCACCCAGGCATCCCGTACTCCCATGGGCGGCTCCGGGAGTCTTTTGCCGTGCCCGGTCGGAGCGCCAGGTCTGTGTGCTCTCTCGCTGCCCTTTTCAGCGGCGCGCGCGTGCGCCATATATGAATCTCGCAGGTCTTCTTCTCTTGTCCATTGGTGCCCGCGCGAACCGCGAAGGTGTCTGGCGCGGCTGCTCCGCGTGTCCTCAAGGAACGGGTTCGGAGGCGGCGAGACGGGTGTTGCCGTGTTGGTTTGGACTTGGACGAGCGATTCAGAGGAAGTTTGAAGTTTGAAAGAAATTCTAGTGAATTGTTTACGGGCACAACTTGTGCTGGTTGTGCGGAAGACGACACCAGCAAGTGTTCGGTAAAATTTTGTACGTACAGGGTAAATTAGTTTCAGTTTTTCACGCCCCTTTCAGTTTCAGGTTCATGCTTTACTTATCACATGACGAAACACACCGTGTTCGACGTCGACCTCCGGCACAATAATTGATCATAAGGTTGACAAATTCAAACCCCCACCAATAATTCCTCTGGAAGATGGAAGGTTTAGCACGACGAGTATGGTGACCGCACGCAATTTCGCAGGAGGAATGTTTTAGTCTTTGAGATTTGAGAACAACCGATCATCGTTTCTTCTTGTTTTTTTTTTTGTTCTTAGGAATGATCATTGTCTCACCACCAAACTGCTCAGGTATTTTGCTTTGTTTCGGGAAACCAAACTGCCCCGTTTGCTGCAAGTTTCGGTTAACTCAGTTGGCACACTAAAAAAACGAGACGATGACAGGTTTATACCTGATCGCATGATTATTCTGGAGAATGTTTTATTCGTCACCGTGTACAATTGCGAAAGAACATCTTATGTGCGTTACATACAGTTTCAACAATCAACCCATGCAATGAATCAAACAAGAGAGATGTACAAGTCCAACAAACATCACCGAAAACACCCAACCGATCGATTTTTTTCCTCCGGGACACGTATGTCAGCATGCACACAATTTCGTGTGCACACTCACACACATGCACCGCTGCTCGCTCACCCGGCGGCTTTGATTTTCTTTCAGTTGAAGACGTCGCACTGCTTGCGGATGTTGCCCCGCCTGCCGGACTTGACCCCGACGCGGCCGAGCCTGACGATGGCGTCGGCGAAGGCCTTGTAGAAGGCGGTGGTGCTGTTGGCGAGCGCGTCCACCATGGCCCGCGTCCGGTTGTCGGTGTAGAGCAGCTCGTCGGAGCCCAGCAGCCCGCCGCCGTCCTGCAGGTTCCGGTAGTACTGGTTGTCGAGCTGCGCCGGCGAGGCCTGGTCCATGAGCACCAGGTTGTCCGGGCCGCCGTCGGGGCACTTGCTCTCCAGGAACCTCGCGTACGTGGGGTTCAGCGTCGGGTCCGTCGGCTGCCCCGGCTGGTACCTGTACAGCCGGTTCGAGAACTTGCTGCAGTGCGCCAGACCCACGCTGTGCGCCGCTGAGAGCGCGACGAGGTCGGACATGTTGAGCCCGTGCGCCTTGAAGACCGCCAGCAGCTGGTCCATGGTCTGGTTCGGCTCGGGCAGCTGGCCTGGTACGCTGCTGGCGTTGGAGCTCAGGCCGTCCAGCCTGCCCAGCTCAATCGGGAAGGAGGGCCCGCCACTCTGCACACAAACGAAAGATGCGCAAATTATGTATCGTGCCAGGCGTGCACATAATGGCTTGGCAAAAGGCAAAAGGAAGCTGCAAATGCATGGACTCTGATATAGAACGTACCATGGCGATCGCGTCTCGAGTGGCGAGGGCGAGCACGTCGGCGCAGGAGACGGTGTCGGGGCAGGCGGCCTCGACGGCGGCCTTGGCGCTCCGCACCGTGTCGAAGCCTTCGAACGCGAGGGACTTGTTGTCGGAGGCGTCCTTCTCGGCCTGGTTGTCCGGCGTCGACTCGATCAGCACCGACCCGTCGCAACCCTGGTAAATCCATCGCTACTTTTAGTTTCCCGTATAGGACTACATGGTGCGCTCTGCGTTTTTCGACTGAACATGCAGAACTAATCTGAACCTCTACGAAGCAGTCGTGGAAGAAGAGGCGGATGGTGGAGCCGATGCTCCGGATGGTGGCCTGCATCTTCTGCTGCACCACGCCGCGCACGATGGCCTCCACGTTCGGGCAGGTGCTCGCGTAGTAGTCCACCTTCAGGTCGGCCGCTCCAGGCTGCGCGAGGCCGCAGACGGCGGCGGCGGCGACCGCGAGGACGAGCAACGGCGGTCTAGCCATCTTGGCTGCTTTTAGCTAGCTTGCTCGTGCTCTTGCTATATCCAGGCGGTGCAAAACCGGTGGGTATATATCATGGTGGAGTTCCAGGGAGATGTGACGTGAATGTGTGAACTGATGAAGTGTCAAGCGTGAAATAAAAGACTCTGACGAGCAGTGGCACGAAACCGGGGAGAGTTGACATTCGTGACACACATCGGGGAGCTATGTCATGGTCCGTCAATATTGTATCTACCCGTGTGTTTTGAACTCTCTTGGGACTGATTCTTTGATGCGTTTTAAAACTGAAATGGGTTTTTTCTTGAACGGGACATGTTTGAATAACGCCGTGCTTGGTGATTAGCTCATGCGTGGAATATCACGCGATGTAACTGGTGAGTCTCTGGGCTAAGTTGCTTCCATGGCAAGTGTTGCTAGAATCGATCGAGAACGCCGACGGTTCTCACTGTTTGGAGTAAAAAGGACATTTTGAACTAACTGAACATGACTGTTTTTAGTACAACCTCAACATGGTCGGTCTAGCATGGTTCAAGGAGGCTTTATTTCCTTATCGTCAAGTAGCAATCTAGCACACTGCAGACGGTTTGCACCTCACGGTTAAGTAGACCACTGCTCTGATCTTCGTAAGTTTTCTGTCAAATTCAAATTTCATAAAACCTTATACTTGGCCTGGTTTTCGTCCAAGTCTAAAGGTATGTCATTTTCAACCTATGCTAGCTAGCATGATGCTGTTGTTGTCTCATATCAGCGCGCTACTAGTCTATTTAATCTAAGTTATTCCTTTAATAATTTGATTATTAACGGGAAGCTTCCTTCCAAATGTCTTAAATTAATATGTCAGCACATTACACTCTTCAGACATGTATATGACCCGGAGTTAAAACTTCAAAGCCATCTTCGTCGTCGAATAATGCATCATGCATCATGTTTTTTGTGCGAAGAAATCATGAATGCTTCCAAGTTACAACCCGCAACCTCCTTTCAGTCTTATGCGTCATGTTTGTTGCGTTGGATGAATTGTAGACGGTTCCAAAGTACCTTGACACCAGAGAGCCGGAGTGCCTGCTTAATGTCTGACCAAAAGGATACACTCCAGCTACGCTGGTTCTACTTTATTTACGCTCTAGAGTTGGATGACTACATCATAACATTGGTGAAAAAGTTAAAAACACAACTTATACGAGGAAAAAAACTCAAAATGACAAATTTCATCAGATGTGAAACTGATTCAGTTTAAATACTTATGAGAGGTTGAATGAGAAGAAATTATGTATGGGAGATTAATTGGAAAAGGTGAATAGCAAACTGGGCTTTACTCAATATATTTAGCAATGCAACAACATAATGCAAACCGAATTGATCACCTCTCACCATTAATTAGTTTATCGATTTCATTAGTTGAACAGCTCGAAGGCTCTTTTTAAAGAAAAACATAATAACAAAAATAAAGATTTCGTGCTATGCTAGTAAGCCAGGTTTGCGTGCAAATATCTGACCAACGGAGTGATGCCAACTCGAATTTTATGACAGAACACTCAAGTCTCAAGCTATGTCGGTTCTAATTTATAGCATCAAGTTTGATTATTACATCCTAAAAACTGCAGTGCTAATAAGTATCTTAATCAACCATAAGATGAGGCTATTCCTACTGTTATGTTTCACATGAAAACTAAGAATTCGGCTTTGTTAACAGCTGCTCAACATCAATGGCGCGCCACGCGTG
The DNA here is from genome assembly GCF_000263155.2 of Setaria italica. NCBI lineage: Eukaryota > Viridiplantae > Streptophyta > Magnoliopsida > Poales > Poaceae > Setaria > Setaria italica. The sequence continues at coordinate 4,847,842 of NC_028458.1, forward strand.
ATCGGTGATTGATCATCTGACTCAATCAAATCAACCACTCCGTTAAAAAAACATTCAAATCAAACCAGCCAGTTGACAAAGCAACAAGGATTCCATGTGAGAATTGCAAAATATTTCAAGGCGTCTTGGGAAATCATCAAATTTTACAGGGCAATATTTTTTTTTGGCAAGTTGTCACGCATCATCGTCTATTCAACGTCCTGAGTGAGCAGTTTCAAAGCACCAGTTCTTGGCTTTTGTTAAAGTCCAAACCCAAACGTGGTGGTCAAGTTAATCAAGCATGAACCCAAAGTCCAAATAAGTAATCTGGCCCGGTCCATCCAATAAAGCCCAGTTACCTGTTTGCCAAGCTAGGACCGAAGTCCCATCTGGCAATTGCCAGTGAAACTAACTCACCAAGAACCATTTCCACTTTGCTTGATACACGAACTGTTTGACATGCACATACACGGTTTTCCCCTATTCACGTCTGAAAACGTACAAGTTTTACCTTCGCTTCGTCATTCTTGTAGAAAAATTACAGTATCGGCGTTCTGAACTGAATGTGGTCGTCAGAAGAATGGGTCTTCGAGAACGAATAACCGCAGTCCTGAAAATTCAGTGTCTGATCGAATTTGTATTTCTAAAACAAATGACATGTTCTTTGTTTTTTTTAAAAATAAATACACAGGTTGTTGAGCCACATTTAGCCAAGCAAGTTTTATCTCCAAATGATGCAGAACCAGCATGTATGTGCATAACACTTCAGAAACAGCGTGCAGTCCTTTTCATCACCCTACTATTGCAGATGTCGATCATGAACCCCTTCTCTCCTGTTCTCCATTTCACAACTTGATAAGTTGGCATGTGAATGGCCACCAGCATGGATCAGAGATCTCGAAGCCAACAGATGAGCAGACCAGCCATGTCTTTGTGATGTCAAGATCGAAGTGCATGCCCAGGCTTTTGGAGTTCCATGTCCCAGCCTCCCCCCGGGCCAGAGGCAAAGGCGAACAGCACAAGGGCCCATGCGTGAACAGCTGCCTGTGGGCCGTCTCTTTCCCTGATCAAAGTGGTCGAATGCCTCATCGACACCAGGCGGGCCTGCCCCGGCCACCCTCTGCATCGACCGATCCGGCGCTGCGCTTTGTGAGGAGGGGCCGACGGCTACAAGACGCATGTTCCGTGGCGCTTTTGTTGGCCGGGTAACTTTTATGCTGGTCTGTGGAATGTGTCTGTGGCTGTGTCACTGTGTTGTGTTCTTTTGAACACTGCTTGAGCATGATTGTGCATGCAGATCATGTGTATGGGTAGGCCTAAAATGTGCTTTCAGTTTTTGACCAGACTGCTGTTTGTTTGTCATGATACCCAGTTAGATAAAATGGCAGTGTTTGTCCAGGGTTTTTCCTATCCATGGTTGGTTTATTTGGTTTTTTCATCTCCAGCAGGAACACATACTGCAGCAACACAACTTTATCTCTTTTTTTCCCCCTCTCTCTATCCGATGAGTGTGGCTGCTTTAAGGAACATTCTGAGGTTAAGAAAGAAGCTCTTGATGTGCTTTACTAGAAAGAAAGGAAACGACACAAATGCGAGGAGAAAAAGAGGTAGCATGCCGATGTCTGATGGTAGGGGGTCTGTTTGACCTCCTCCTGCACGCCCAACCGAATTCTTTGGTGAACATCGGAGCTCATGGCTAATTTTTTGAAATGCGAGAATGGGAATACCACAATATTAATCTTTTTTTCCTCTTCATATAACTTCTACAATGAGGGCAGAAGGGTGAAACCAAAAGAAGCCTGCGAGTGTGTAGCATCATGCCGTCAGGTTTAGCACTAAAGAAGGACATGTCAGTAATTAAGAAATTATTATCCTTGCCCTGGCTCCTGACCCATCCTCATGATGATCCCTAACGGCACAAGCATGATAGCCTTGGCGCAAGGCACGAGTGGAATGTTATGGTTTTGCAAGGCATGATGAGGTCACACGCTGCTCACGGAACGGAACGCATGGGATGGGAGGCTGCCTGCCCTGGTGATTTGTTTAACAGAGCCAGCAGGCAAGTTTAAGTTACTGGAACCAATGCGCTTTTGGGGAAAGTTCAGCACTGAATTTAAGTGGCTATGCTTAGCTCCTGGATTGCTGCCAAGCATGCTTCGCTATCATCATCATCCCTGCCATATAGTTTTGCCACGGTATCAGATTTCGTACTATTGCTGGATTTTTCAATGGCGTCCTGACTCACTGCTCTGGTGTTTTCACATTTTTATCTAATACTTGTACTAAAAAAAATATGTAGACAGTATTAGAAAACTCGTTGGCCACTAAAGAAAAAAAAAAGATCCTAAAATTGTTGCCTTGTTGGCGACTCATCAAAACTATCGAAAAGGATAACATATCTTTGTAGTTGCAGTTGTATCAACAACGCAGGCTATGTTTAGATTGCATCAACACTTAAGGGTATATGTGATCCTAACTTATTGTCAGTTGACAATTGGAGTGTTGCCATTAAGCTGTCACAAATTGAATCAAGCCGGTGCATTGCCTGATATATTTTAGTCACTGCATTTCCAGTAACTAATCAACGAAGAAACTAGCAAATTAGTAACACCGAACCAAACCAAATGGTGGTTCTAGACTTCTATCGTCGTATAGGTGCGTGCAAGTTTGTGCGTGATGAACGGCGCAATGATGCGCACTGAATTCATGAGCGAGGCAGCTAGCACGTACTAGTAAAAGCGAGGGAGCCTTTCGTGCCCGGCTATTACGTGCCAAAGTGATCACTTGTTTCCTCGCAAAGAGCTGTTACGGCGAAAGGAGGAAAACGGATGGCAGCGGCTTTCTCCCCTTTCCACAAACTTTCTGCCATTTTGCTCCTTTTGATCCCTTCTTTAAGCTTGTCAACCTTCCATTTTTCCTTTCCACAGGTTTTTCCAGTCAAAGCTTGTCGCCATGATGGTTTCTCTACAGAGAGTAGCTATAGTGGATAGCGTAGTAAAGTACTAATGTGATTAACGTGCATGCTTGTTCAGTTCATCGTCATTTCAAGCTAATAAAGTAGAGATTTTTTCTTCATAATGTGTGTATGCAGTTTATTATTTCTACGGTTTTTATATAACCATTTAATCACCAACATAAAGTTTTTTTCTAGACGATGTAATTGTGATGCGGTTTAGCGTAGAATAATATGTTTAGATGAACTATATGCTCTGAGTCTCAGGAAGAAGCCACACGAATTAGCACCACGCCAGAAGTCGCTGTGAATCTCCTCTGGCCCAGGAAGACCGGGCCCATGGGCCGGTGAATAGATACCCATATGGGCCCTACGATACAGTGGGCCCCGCCACCTGGGCCCGGCTGCTCCTCCCTCCCGCGGCAGCGCGTGCTTGGCTGTCGGCCGCCTCGCCCTCCGTTCTTCCACCCCGTTCCCCACGCTCCACAGCGCCGGCCGGTAATGGTTGAAAAGACCATTTCTAACACTGCACTACCCTGCGGTTCCAGAAGTGAACTGACATAAGCAAGGTTTTGCCTCTGCTAAGCTATAGTTTTACGCATCTGCTAGGCTATAGTATTGTATACATTTGCATGCAACTTTCTGCAGGTGGCCCGTGGCCGTCGCACTAGCAACCAATTGGGTGAAGCCTGCTTGCTAGGAAACTGGAGGAGTGATCACTACTCAATGCTCATCTAGGGCACATATTGTTTACTTGCTTCACGGACTCTAACATGGTGCTGCCCTTTCAGCTCATCTTTTCTTGGAACCGCACTTGGCCATGGCAACCTCCTCTAGGCACCCTGTGTGACTGGAGTGAGCGACATGATGTGTTCCGGTGGCTGGCTTCAAATGGGAAAGGCACTTTTGCATGCCGTGTGTTAGTCCTTTTTAACACACAATTTGTCTGGTTCAGCGCCCTTTTTCTTCTGCTAACACACTAGATTACTAGTCTCTAAAAAGACCACTAGATTACAAGCCTTGCTAGTGCAATTAGGGTAGGAGTGTACCTCATGTTTGAGGAGTGGGGAGTGAGGACGGAGGAACAAGATGAACGGCAATGGCTGGACGCCTGGACCACTTTGCCTGCCCGGGGCCCCCATGGAGCACTGACCGGAGTCTCCCAGTCCTTGGCCCGAATCATGCACGATAATGAGCACTGAATGGTCCATGGCGAATTTGTACACCACGAAGGATATCAAAATGTTCCAGTACTGTTTCTTGCACCATCATGACCTTCTTACACTAAAAGCAGTCAAATTAGGGTCAACTGGCGTGCACTGAGAAGAAGATCTTGATCACTCGGCTAATGCTGCATTTCATGACCTGGCCCCATATGTCTGATTAACACATAACATCCATTGATCTGGATTTGACACATTAACAGCTTCAATTGGAAAGAACATGGCAGTAAAATTCTCTTGTTCTATCACTTGGATCATAATGGTATATACTGGAGCTTCCCCTGCTGTACCTACCAAACCCTAACATCCAAATGAAAAACAGGTGCGACGGTAGAGAAAAGGACTGTCCTGTATAAATGGTTTAAAGCTGTTGTTGACGCCTTGTTGTATACACATTGAAAGAATAGAGGTCCACTGACGTATTGCTGTCGTCCAAAAGCTTATCTTCACCGTACATTCGGCTCCAAAAGCTTGCATTCATCACGCTTTTTACCACACACTCTTTTACAGTAATTTTCTATTACGGCCGAATGATTACGCAAAGGCAATGTAATTTAGGTGGTGGCCCATTTCTTAATCCGTCGACTGCTTCCCTCTTGTTCCTGGACCTCTGCAAGAGCAGGGGCCACAGTGATGTATGCTTTTATCGTTCGGCATGCCTAGTTAAAAATACGGCCACTGTGAAAGGAATCTTACATCATTCGTGTCTTGTCCCCTGCTGCTTTTTCCTTCAGACTTCAGAGAGAGGGAGGAGCTGCGTGCTCTGTTTGTGGAGTGGAGATGGATGTGTATAAAAGGGAAAGCCTGTGGCCTTTGGAGCCATACAATGATCAGGAACTGAGAGTGGCAAGAGCCAAGGAGTAGTTAGAGCTAAGTAGGATACAGTTCGTGAGTCACTTCTCTGACATCAAGCAGTTACACTAGGTGAGGAATGAGCTTCTCCTTCCTTTCGGTTCCTCTCTGATTTGCTCATCAATTTTCAATACTCTGTTCAATCATTTTTAAGCTTAGGAGTTGAGTTTGGCATGATTTTTATACCTTTTCAGTCTTACCTAGACTTCTCATTTATAGTAAGCAAATTTTGGATCAAGACATTCAGATCTTTCAGACTTCTATTTTCAGAAAACTATCAGACAGATTTTGGCCTTACACTGCGTTCAGTTTTTCTTTATTTCCTCTGCATGAAGTGCTGCATTCTTTGATTCCAGTTTAAAGATTTCTTACAGTTGCATAGTACTCACTTCTTGTTTGAATTCACCTCAGGTTGGAAGAGAGAGAGAGAGAGAAGAACAAAATTCCACAATGCCCATGGAGCAAGTATTCAGGCACTGCGACAAAGACACGCTGAAATTGGCCATGCTGAAGCATGAAGAGACTTTCAGACAGCAAGTAAGCTCAAAGGCTTCGACCTCTCCAGCATTCCAATTTGCTTATGAAGCACAATGCACTGATCATCGTCTTCCCCCTGACATCGCAGGTTCACGAGCTCCATCGCCTATACAGGATTCAGAAGCTTCTGATGCGAGACCTCAAGAGGGAGCTCAAGAGCCAGAGCAACCTGTCGACCTCCCCGAACGGCGGCTACATGGAGCACGGCAGAGGCGCGCTCGGCATGTGCGCCTACGAGCACCGCTACGCCGCCCGCGGTCCCGGCGGCTACGTAGCGGTAGCGACGCCGACGCCCCGCACGGCGCTCAGCCTCGACGTCGTGGCGCCGGCCGTCGAGTACGTGCGGAGCGCGGAGGAGGACGAGGACGACGAGGCGGAGGAGGAGACCGACGACGACGCGGAGCTGGAGCTCACGCTGGCCGTGGGCGGGGGCGGGGCCAAGAAGAGGTACGGCGAGTACCCGTCCGGCGGGGAGAGCCTCTCGTCGTCGTCGACGGAGTCAGACGTGCTCACCGCCGCCGCCTCCGGCCGCGAGTGGCGCCAGGCGCGCGGCACGCCGTACCACAAGAGGAGGCCGGCCGCCGGCGGGCTGGACGTGGTGCAGGTGGAGGACGGCGTCGGGATGCAGGCGCCGCCGCCGCTGCTGTTCCACTGGCTCAGCCTCAAGATGGCATGAAAGAGCCGCGTTGCATGTGTTGGTTGCTGCTCCTAGTGTCAGGGTGTTGACTTGCTACTGTTCTTCAGTTGAATGCTGCGCTGCGTGTTCAGGCCTAGTGGTGGATCGAGTCTAGAAATCAATAATTGACTAGTCGTTCAGGACAATGTAGGAGCCACTTTCCAAAACGTAAGGAGAATGTAGGGGCTTTTCAGATTGAGCTATAAGTGTGACTTACCTTACTGCAACTGCAAGAGCTTCTTCTCTTATTTACAGTCAACTATACGAGGGCACGAGATGACGAGAATGCAAAGATTTTAGTGAAAACAGACGAATTTTACGCGTTGCATATTCCAGCGTGGCCTGTTTGATGCACTAAAACTAAAACTAAAGTTTAGTATTGATTAAAATTTAGACGTGTAAATTTTAGTTGGCTAAAATTAGTTCTATCTTGTTTGGAGCTGGAAGCTAATTTTTAACCCATTTACTGTTAAAAGTCCATTCTATCCTAGAAAATGGTAAAGTTTTAGTGGAAAGATATTTTTATTTTTTGTCATTTGTGTCTAAAATTAGCCCTATTAGCTAGGTATGGAGGGTTAACAAACTAAAGTTTAGTTGGGGGGCTGTCTAATTTATTTTTAGCTCACCTTTAACCCCACTCTACCGTTTGGATGATCAGGGGCTAAAGACTCTAGATCCAAACAGGCTCTTAATCGAATGCTTGATCCAAACTTTTGTGTCCAGAAAGCTTTATCACGCCAACTCTTCACACGGTCGCTCTTGATGGGCTTTTGGTTGCACTTGCACCAAGCTCGAGCCGGCTAGCGCTTTCTCTCCTATAGCTATGCACCATCGTGATAAAAATCGGTTACTGCAAGTCTGCCCTGACTTTCTCCATCACGGTTCCTCTAGCAACATCGTCCACCATTCATCTCTACCACCAAGTCCGTCTTTCTGGCCTTTGCCTTTGTGCCCAAGGACGAAGAAATCCTCTAGCACATAGTTTAAGGTAGAGAAGAAAATATTCTATCTCTCTTTTGTCAGGATAATTTGAGCATAAAGCTTATATCTATTACCTATTTGCAAGAATCAAATCGGTCCGTGTCTTCCCCTGATCCGTACCAGATACAATTCCATTGTTTATGAGATCATTTCCCAACTGTTCTCAAATTTCAATCAATGTTCGTTCAAAAAATCCCAATCAATGAGTGTTTGCTCTGTTAGCTCGGATTCCTTTTACCCGTTCTTGGAGAGTGATAGGTTTGGTTTTTCTGTACCGGCCATATCATCCAACATGGAGAGAAGTAGACAAAATTGGATTCAAAATATGGCTTTTCCATAATCGATTGGAAGACGTTATGGCATCTTTTTTCGAAATAAAAAAATAATGGCATTGTCAAGCATGGTACGAAAGCGTAACAGCAACAAGGTCCGCGAAAGGAAAACCGCGGGCCCCACGTCAGCGAACAATCTACCTGTCAGCGACGAATAGCCAGCAGATTCCAGCGCCCGCCCGTCCCCCTCCTCACCTCTATATCCCCAAACTTTAATTAAAAAAATTAAACAAAGCCCGACGAGAGATTCGTCTTCCCCCTCGCTTCCGCCCGCCGAAACCCTAGCCCGTCCCGCCTCGCCGCCGACGATGGCCGCCGCATGATCGGTGCGCTGCCTTGGAACCGCCTGCCCACCGGCATCGCCAAGCCCGCGGCCGCCGCGGCCGTCGTCGTAGCGGCGCTCGCGTCCTCCTTCCTCGCCGTCCCGCGTCCGCGCGCCGCCTCGGTCGCCGCGGGATCCGTCGTCATGTCGAAGGCGAGGGTCTACACCGACATCAACGTCCAGCGCCCCAAGGAGTATTGGGACTACGAGGCGCTCACCGTGCAATGGGGGTAAGGCGCTTACGTCACGTCACGTCACGCCCTGACTCCACTTACGGAGCTTGCACGTTCGCAGTTGAGCTCATGTGATCCGTATGTATCTCCGTGCGGTTGATTAGGTGGAATCATCGGTACTGGGGAGTTTCTCTTGACTACAAGGCTTAGTTGAGCTGCATGATAGTTATCTGGTTTAGCAGGGTGCAGCTAGGGCTGTATGAAAATTTAGAAGGAGCAGAAGATTTTTTTTGTTTTTTGAAAAGGAAGGAGTAGAATATAAATGGCAACAAATGGTGAGGCAATACCACAATAGAGCCCTTATTTTCAACGTTGTAGACTCATCATACCCAACCTTCTCATAGCTCATTTATCCATTTTTCATAAATCGGTCTGAGTTTAAGCATTTACTTTTATAATTAAGGCACAGTTGAACTTATCATCTCATTGAGAATCTGAGTTGACGATGGCCAGGCATGCTAATCCCAGTAACTTGAAATCCATACTGGAAATCATATATGACATGCCACTGAGTGGTAGTTGAGACTTAGTGGAATGCACTTTATTATTTATTGACACCTGAGAAAGCGCACTGTTTTTTTTTGTCTTGGTGAAGACCTTCTAAAGTATGCTATCAATTAATTTTTCTTCTATATGCTGTTTTCCTAGTGGGTGTTGAAGTTTGAATAAGATGTCTTGATAAAAATGCAACTGTGGCTACTTTGTTTGCTGTCTTGTCTCTTCTTTGGAAATCTATAAAGAAAAGGTGATTGCATTTTCAGTAACTTCGCTACAGCAATTTTAGTTTAGAATTCATGTTTTCTATTTCCATAACAAATCTAAGAATTCTCCTTTAAGTCTGTCCTTTTGGTTTGTTTACATCTTTTTATCGATATTTCTCAAGCACATAGTAGTTTATTACACCTTTTGCGTTTCTATGGAGATAATGCTTTCCTAACCATCATGATATCTTTGACCAGTGAACAGGATGACTATGAAGTTGTCAGAAAAGTTGGAAGAGGTAAATATAGTGAGGTCTTTGAAGGCATCAATGTTAACAATAATGAGAAATGCATCATTAAGATCCTTAAGCCTGTCAAGAAAAAGAAGGTATTAAAGGAATATGTTGGCTGTTCTCCGTAGCATTTTTCTTGCAGTTCTTTTTTTATTATAGGAGCTGGTGCCCGAGCATTACTAATGAAATAGTCATCTCTGTGCTTTATCATTTAACGTGCCTTTCATATGTTTATGCAGATCAAAAGGGAGATCAAAATACTTCAGAATCTCTGTGGAGGTCCAAACATTATTAAGCTGCTCGATATTGTCAGAGATCAGCATTCAAAGACCCCCAGCTTGATCTTTGAATACGTCAACAACACAGACTTCAAAGTTTTGTACCCCACATTGACGGATTATGACATCCGCTACTACATATATGAGCTACTCAAGGTTGCCATTAATATTTAACACATTGCACTTTAGATCTTACAATATTGTTCTTGTATAAATATTTTCAGTTAGTTGCTTATTTAGTTAAGCCCCAAAAGACACAGTTTCCTGGTATTATGCCATAGTTTATGTCAATCTTATTTGGTTGAAATGCTTCCTTTACTCAGTTCTTTGAATCTCGGTCAATGAATGTTTCACAGTTACATACTTGCATGTGTTTCTGCCCTGGGATTTCCGAAAGCACCATTTTACCAAGTCATGATTTTATTGAAGTGCTGCTGTCAAGAATTAAATCATTGATTGGCATGAATTCATGTATAGAATCTGGCCAATTATTTCTTTTTTTAATGTTGCCTATGAAATTTTAGTTTTTTAAAAATATTTTGCACTTTTGAGTTTTCAACACCCACTTATTTTAAATATGAAGTGAGCACACCAATATGCCTCTGGTGTTGTGGTTGTCTGTCCTTATTTTAATCTATAATTTTTAATTCCAGGCTCTAGATTACTGCCATTCTCAAGGCATTATGCATCGAGATGTCAAGCCCCACAATGTAATGATTGATCATGAACTTCGAAAACTTCGCTTGATAGACTGGGGCCTGGCTGAGTTCTATCATCCAGGCAAGGAATATAATGTCCGAGTTGCATCAAGGTAGGCTGAGTGAACATCTTGTTTACCTATGCTTTCATATTCGCAATTAGATTGAATTTCATCCATCTAATCACGTGCATTTTTGAAACATATTAAGAACAAGACATTACTTGTTCAATTTTCTTTTTGTTGAATGTTGATCTCCTGTTTGCTCTTAGTCTGTAAGCAGCATATGAACAAGGGATTCAATTGATTGGTGTTCACTTTATGTTTCGTTAGTGCTGAAGTTTAAGCAAAAAAGTCAATGGATCTTTTAGAAATATAAGCAAATCGAGTGGATGCCTTCCCTTCATTAGTTACTCAGTATACTTTTATACTAGCATGCTATCAATTAGCAAATCTTATCTAATTTTCACTAGTGATTCATGCTTTCTTTTTGACATCTCACTTGGGCATTTTTCTTTCTCACATCGATTCAGGTATTTCAAGGGACCTGAACTTCTTGTTGATTTACAAGACTATGATTATTCTTTGGACATGTGGAGTCTTGGTTGCATGTTTGCTGGAATGGTATGTACGGCTATTAAAATGTTGTCCATACTCATAGGTTAATACTATATCTTGGACACAATGAGCATCGACACAGTTAGTTAGAGATTCATAGTTCATCTTTTACTTATGTGTCCTGATTGATGGCTGCAGATATTTCGCAAGGAACCATTCTTCTATGGACATGACAATCATGACCAACTTGTGAAGATCGCAAAGGTAAGCGTAAGTTTGAATCTTCATCCCACATGTCTCTGGGATAAAGTATCTGGACCTTTTGGTATTATAAGTGCTTATGCATTTCGTGCTTTGGAAGTGTTCTGTACTTCTATTATGCAATTGACTCCTTACCTTGAAATCAATGTTACACCCTGTTGTTTCCCTTTTATATTTATAATTGGTTTCTCAGAAGCAGATGTTCTTTAAGTAGTTATTTTTTTAATCTGAAACTGCTCCACATTAAAGCAATAGATGAGACAATGAGTTGCTAGTTTTTTACTTTATAAATGTACTTGTTTTTGTAAAATTATTATATGTTTGGTATGTGCTTTATATGAAATAAATAATCGTACCAGAGTAGGATAAAACTTGTGGGAGCAACTTGCTTAATACAAATGAGTTTAGTTGTAGATCGGAATCAGATAAACCTTACACCATCAGATCAACTCCCGCTCTCTCTCAGCATGAAGCATGCCTTATTTATTGTCAATGGCATGTACCAAAACCGTCCAATTTGAAACTGAGGACTTAACTCCACTACTCAAGTCAGGTCTGCATGTTGACAGCAAGTCAGTAACTAGTCTCCTGTGTCCTTAGTTTCATGTTGTTGATTTTCTAAAAAAAATGCACCAGAGCCATCTTTTTATTTGGGCCATGCTCTAGCTTTTTATATTGGAAAGCTATAATGTTATAATACTGCGCCTCATGCGTAATGTAGCACTAAGCATCTGCATGGGGTGATTTCAGAAAAGTCCTCAGGAAGTTTTAAATAGCTTTCAATGTTTGTTTATTTAATGCTTATTTTGTATACATTATAAGTATGAGATTGTTGAGCCCAGTATCCAATTCTGCTACCTTCCCATTTAATTTTTAGGTGCTTGGAACAGATGGGCTGAATGCTTATTTGAACAAGTATCATATCGAGCTTGACCCTCAACTTGAAGCTCTTGTTGGAAGGTAAATTGTTGTGCTTTGAGATGTGGATCCTTATTTTTTTAGATGAATTATAACCCTTCCATGTGTATCATCTGCAGGCATAGTAGAAAACCCTGGTCAAAGTTCATTAATGCTGATAACCAACATCTAGTATCACCTGAGGTTTGTTAAGCACTAGTAATTTATTGTTTCCAACTGTGGTTCTTTCTTAATATGATTTTTTATATATTTGCAGGCCATAGATTTTCTCGACCATCTCCTACGCTACGATCACCAAGAAAGGTTTACTGCACGTGAAGCTATGGTAAGCCAGACAGATAAGCTACCTTAGCAGATAACAGTTTTGCTTATTTAGATCTGTCCTTTGCTTATTTAGATCTGTCCTGTTGGAACATTGTTACGCTCTGTGTTATAAGTGATTAATTGAATATGCTCCTCTCTGTGTGACTTCCAATAATTTTTGTCTTGCAATTACATTTCTTTTTATCTGTGTTCACTCTTCACATAATTTTCATTTTTCAGCAAAGTATTCTGTAGTTTGACATTTAACCTAGTAATCTTGAAGCCATTACATAGTATGAGTAATATTCTGTACATCAATTTGCATGCATGCAACTAGATGTTTGATGCTCAATCTCTTTCACGTTTCTAGGAATATAATGTCGTATCTTCAAGTTTAAAAAGAATAAAATCTGTTATAAATTACACTTGAATTTGTTGCCTTAAATGCTCCACACATGAATACTTGCAGGCACATCCCTACTTCCTCCAAGTCAGAGCCGCGGAGCACAGCAGGACACGACCACAATAATTATGGTGCACACCCTACTTATACTGAACATAGTCAGCTGAAACCATGTTCAGTAAGCATCTTGCTCCAGGTACCTATACCATGATTCCATGACAGTGACAAAAATAGTAGTCGCATCATGTGAGCAACGCTGGCAGAGCTTGATAGTATCTTCAAGCTTGGGATCACCATGCATACAATCTTTCGTAACGGGAGATGAAATTATATGTGATCTTAGACTAATTGAAGTGGATACAGCTTTAATAATATTGCTTGTATTATGGTGTGATATGGTGTATGCAAGATTCATATTTATTTCTGGTGGTTGTAGTTATTTCGATGAAATACGCTTATTGATTGGCAAGGCTACATGTCACAACACAATAGTCAACTGGTTTGTAGTATCTCCTCCTTTGATCGACAAATGTGCTGGACGTTATTGAGCCTGATTTTTTGCTTCGAGCTCCCCTAACAAATGGTCGAGCGCACGATGCCAGAGTTTGTAAGCCAACCAGCTATTTGGCATTGAGAGATGCCAGAGCGTGACCTGAACAACCCAAATTGCATGCCAATCCAGCGGATGACTGGCTGACTGCACGTTCCGAGGCCCCTTCTCCAACGGCCAATGCCCGACCTGACCACACTACGTTTAGTGCATACGGTGAAAACATGGAAAACGAAAAGAGATCGTGAGGTGTCACTTGTAACTTGTAACGCTATAAGTATATATTGACACAATGCAAACAGAATGGCTACACTTTCTTTTAACTATTCCATCAATGTCCACGACAATTCAATAAGTACAAAAATTGTTAGTATATGTGCGTATGATCTCTTTTGGAGGGCGTCTTAACCCTTGAGCCTCTCGATCTCTACACTGTATTGCTTCTAATCCATTTTGTGGCAACCCATTTCTCGCCCTTGATCACGGGGCAGCTACCGTGAAGAGAAGTCTGCGACAGCAGTTCAAGCGCAAGTTAGCAGCACAAACTATCCAATGTTAAGATCTGGATTTGTCGTGCACTGAATTTAGTGTTGCAAAGGAAACGAATTTAGAGTCTAAACCCAAATTTAGCATATAGTGCAGATGAAAGAATGGACATGAGTTCATACTGAAGTGTACACTTAAGAGAACAGAGCGCAGGACCAATTAGATCGGCTAGCACATACCGGGTCAATGGTGCCATTTACCATAAGGGAGTAAAACAAGAGTCCATCACCCTTCCTTGGTTTTACCTTTAGGCCAATGCAGTCTTCATAGTTATAGCCTATATTCATATTCTCCCCATTCTGCAAATCAGTACAGGATGAAATTATAATCAGCTAGTGAAAATATACAGAAAACTTCCTTGGCACTCACCTCATATGGGAACATTGTTTCTCCCCCTTCTTCGACATCCGTGAGATAAAGCAAGAAAGACGCTACCTGAGAAATTGCATTTCAATAGTTCCTTAGTTACATTGTTTAATCAAATAATTTAACTCAAATTACTTGTCTCCAGAATTCAGGTAGATTAGCACATTTCTGAAAATCCAGTGTGCTTGTGATTGTGTGAAATCAAAGACAGGCAAATAGAAACCCAGCAGATAAACATTTGCTAATGTCAGATGTAGGATTCATGTGGGGCAAATGGACATGTTATCAATAGCTAGCACTTTTTAATGCCTGTCTTCTTTAAAGAGTAAAATTCAATTCGCGCATCACAACAAACGTTCAGGTTTAGCAGAACACAAGCAGAACTGCGACATACCCTTTGATTTTTTTGTGGACCATACTGGGCAGGGTCAAATGCATCATAATGTGAAGCATACCTTTGTCCAATCTCATACCGCAGGACATTAAAGGGCTGCAAGGTACCATAAAAGTAAAATCAATCAATAAAATATTATAAATGCTCATTTTTATGCCTTTTTCTAATCAATTCTGAATGATCCAAAAAATTATGTCCTTTTCAATTGGGGAAAAACTCAACAGTTACACAAAAGAATATAACATTTCATGGAAGGTCGAAACCTAAAACCACAAACACTATACAAACTTCCCATTAAATCCTACACTGTAAACAAGAATACTTTTAAAGTTATATTTGCATATATAAAAGATAATACTTTAATTATTCGTTAAGCAGTTATCCATATGCCTGTACGAATTAGGAAACCAAAGCAAATTTATGCTTCAAGAGAAACCCAGTATGCAACAGATAGAATAATGTACTTACTTTAGCAGCCAAAGTATGGTAGCACTTAGCAGAAATAATAAAATCAACATCGATTATATCTTCAGCTTTTAGGTTGGGGCTATTGCTTCAAATATTTCATTTTTCCCTTGTAGATCACTATCTTACTTAATCCCTCGTTATTTTTTACTATAACTATCTTTTGGTTTGTGTTTGTCCCCCACTGTGCTGGTTCTCATCAGAACAAAAAATTTGTTCAAGAAAAGGGAGTATAAAAAAGAAAGGGGCACATGCAGATTCCTAGCGATAATGAATTCTCTGTCCCACTCCCACCTGATTGGAACACAAAATGTGGCATACAAATGCAAATATTATGTAGTACCTCCCCATGATTTCTGGGTATCATGGTAGCCCTTGCAATCTTCTTCTCAACTTCTGCAAGGGTTCCAGTTGGGTCTTCATTGGCACTGAGGAATGTTCCCGAACTGTTTGGCATAAGAAATCGCCATTAGTTCAATGGGAGTCAGATGATGCTACAAGGGTATAATTATTTTCATGATTATGTGTGGAAGACATATTGGGTCTCAAGAAAATACAGTTCAAGAAAACTCAAAAGGTCAGCAAAACAAATATCCATCCAACATTTGCTCCTAAAAATAGGCAGTTCTGATATGATATTGCTCATTGCAGCAGGTGCACAATACACAGAAAAAATTACTGCACAATCTTTCCACAGTAATAAATGTGTACCAATTTCTTAACCTATTTGGCTTCCAAATATGAAAGGGGCCTATTAAGAATCCTTTACTAGAGTTACTCTTGGACTGTAATGTTACCTTGTCCTGATTCCTTTGGTACTCTCTGTAGTTTCTCCTCTCCTCAGGGCTAACGTTGATGGTGCAAGTCTTTCCTTTGCAGTTTTTACTATATTTTCACACTGTTCTGATGTCGCAAATTGTGGAAAGTACAATGCACGAGGCTGCCAGCTCAAAATCTGCTAAGAGTTCAGAATACATTAGTAAAGCCGCACTCATGAGGTTCCCGAACATAATGACAAAGGGGCAAAAAAAAAAACAATTCTAGTGAATCTGTGGCTATGGTGTGATAGGTAACAGAAGAAATGAATTCTTACCCTAAAAACTAGATGCATGAGCCATGAGCCAAATGGGAGATGCATGTATTGAGTAACGGCGAGTAATCTAGGGTGTCTAAGTAAATTGTTCACATGACATCAAATCAATATATCCATTCTTTACCCAAAAAATTACCCTCAATGTAGCAAATTGCCTACACAATTGTACAATCATAAACATATCAGGCATGTAACAGAACCTCAATACGCTACATCCATGCACTGCAACAACTTTTTCTGAGTATCAGGAACCTACATCATCCACACGATGGCAGAAACACAGGCACACTTTGGATTGGTGAGGGTGCCACGAAATTCTTAAACACCCACACCTCTTGCATTTCTTCTTATATCAGGACGCGTACACAACCTCTCCCAGATTCAAAATGTCAAGTTTCCAACCATGATTCCATCAACAAGCAAGCCCAAGAGACCATGACACTTGTATGCACGCAACAAACCCTGAACTCCGCCACAATCACATGCTAGTTATCAGGGCATCACACTAAAACCGTTGCACACAAGGTACAGTCCAAATTGGGGAAACAAATTACACGGAAAAGTCAATTCACCCCAAGTGATTCCCTGCGTGAAATATCACAACAAACTACCCAACACACCAATGGTGCCCACCAAAGGAATGTAACCGCCAGAAGCAATCCATTCACCGCTTAGCGTAAAATCCACGAAAAAACACAGGTGCACGCTCCAATGCCCCCTCGCCACGGCATGACATCACGCCGAACGTTAACAAAGCAATGGGCAAGCGACGACGGGGCGACCGGCCGACGCGGGGGCGGAATCAGAACGAGACATCACCTGGTATGGGATCAAGGACGGCGCAGCCTCGCCGGACTCGCCGAAGGGCATCTCGGGCAACGCCGCCTCCAGCAGCCGCTCCCTCCGCACCGGCATGTCCGCGTCCTCCGGATCCTGCACGGCAACCAGCGCACCCAGATCAGGAACGGCGCAAACGAGGCAGCAACCGAATCGGAACGCGGCGCGGCGGGGCTCGCCGCCGCGTACCTGGGTGAAGAGGAGCGAGCCGAAGAAACCGGCAAGGAAGAAGAGGGAGCAGGAGAGGAGCACCACGGGCAGCCGCAGCCGCGTCCGCATAAGACCCACGCCGCCGGCGCCTCCGCCGGCGGCCCTGATGACGCCACCTCCCTTCATTCCCGCGTGCAAGCCGCCTCTCGTCTGACGCGTGTGGGTCGGGGATCGGGAGGCGAGGAGCAGAGGACGAGCCGGCGATGAGAGGAGAGGTTGCTCGCGTCACGAGAGGAGGCGGGGTCGTCTTCCTCTTAATCTCTGATAGGGAGCGAGTATTTCTTTCGTTCGTCGGGTGTCGGAGCACTGACGGGTGGGACCAAATCGACGAAAGACGGGCGCGGCGCGCTACAGCGGAAGGTCACGTGTCAGCAAAGAATACAGGTCCGTTACGGTGGGCCCAAGCAAAATTTTCCGAAAGGCACACAAGTCACAGGTGCTGCTGCGCGTGAGTGCGTTTCGTACTTTACAGTTGACACTTTGGTACCTACCTTATGTACAAACGGTTCACAGTTGACGCCGAATACTCCCTCCGAATTCAATCTTATTAAAAATATATTATAAATATACAAAAAATATTTTGTTAAAGCCATGCTAAAATAATTTTAATAATAAAACAAGTCACACCAATAATATATTTACATAATGTTTTGAATAAGATGAATAATTAACGTATTGTTGAAAAGTTAATGGTGACAAATATTTAAGGATAGATAAAATAACTCATAGATTTGGTGCCTTAAGTATATCTTATATATTTATTTCTAGTAATTCACATAAATATTTTGTCAAAAGGACAAATGATCAACAATTAACTTGTAAACTAAAAAATGTAATTTATATTTGTAAAGGGAGCTTGGACAACCAGTATTACATAAACACGGATGGAACATGCCAAATACAGCTTGCAATACGACATGGGTGGGGTGCGAACATGCCCAGTTACTGCAGTGGTAAATTAACAAATTGACGAGGATCAACAGACAAGGTATGGTTACCAAGACAGATAACTGACTCGTAAGTCATAGTCTTGGTTTCAGTAGTCCAAATGCTTACAAACGCATCTAAAGAAATGGTTACAAAGGAAAGGTTTCAACTACATCGGTGAGATCTTCATAAAATATCTTATTGGTTCACTATTTTCTTTTCCATGATTCCTGTATCCCTCAACGCAGTATTAGAAGAAAAAAAACTCATGTTCTTGTTTCGCAAAGCCATAGCTAGCACATTGCTGGAGCCTGGAGGCATAGAGCAGCTTCAGGTGGCGACAGACCAAACAGACCTGTAGTTGTAGACTTGCAGCCCAGCGCGGAGAAATGTACACAGTTAAGAGTGCGATTTTCATCAATCAAAACCTAAATTCAGAGACCCGCCATAAACAAATATATCAGCATAGGCGTGTAACTCATCAAAATAAAAAAAAATGGCATGTGCAACACCAATCTACCCACAGGATACTTCCAAACTAGACCTTTCTAAGAAGAGACACAGTTGCAGGTATAAAATGACTTGCTTTTCAAATTAGATAAAGTCATACCAAAGTCATTCGTGTAAAGTGCTAACAACCACGCCTCAAAAAAGTTCCAGATAACATGATAGTAGTCCTGAACTTGAACTGCACCTACCTGAACATGTGGATGCCAGCTTGGCAACTTCATGACCTATATGCTCAAATTTAGCAGGTGCAACCTCCTGTTTTATTGATCCAATGTAAAATCAATATGAATTGGTTCTCACAAACTCCCTTAAGCTGCACAATTGCAACAGACATTAGATGGCAAAGCATAGTTGTAGTTCAGGAAGGTTTGAATTTATATTCTTACAAACATATAACAGATGTGCAATTTATAATATGTGCAAAATGGTGGATACCGGATACCATCATCTATGTATAAGTTACCTGCCACTGCTAAACCAGCTAAAACTAATGGTATAAACTGAATTTAAAGATGTTGAAATGTAGGGTTCTAGCTATATTACCATCATATCAGCTATTTCATCGCACGATCCACAAACAATGCCATCATGCTCTCTATTCAATGGGCAGCACCACAGCAGCCTCAGACATATGTCCTTTCAGTTATCATTTCAAGAAAGCTGCATTATTTCCTAACACACTGTACAGTGCAACACTGACAAACAGCTGCTCGAAGATAGGATGAAACGGGGTGACACCACAGCTTCAGGCAAGTTGTTAAAGCAAGATGGTGATTCCACAAACAACTAATGTCATGGTGTCCTCATGCCAATCCCCTTCTCCCCATTTACAATTTTTTTTAACAACTGAAGAATGTGAGATAGCGGCAATTGCAGGAAGTTGCTCATGTTCCATTGTCCTCTTCTAGCATCTTCAAGATCCAAAGATCTGTAAGCAAGAGCGACAAGGTACATTGCTGGATGCAATCTCCTGCAATTCCAGATTGAAAATCTGAGTTAAAGATAACATTGTGGATTCACAGCTGTACCGCACACAAAGATATCAACCAAATAAGCCAATCTTAGACAGTAAAATACTTGTAAAACTTACTTTTCAGAATGTTCATTTAAGCCATCCCACTGTCTCTGAGATGGAATTGTCCTCCCTTTCTTGTCTCTCCCATATGTCTCAATATACCACCCACCAATGTCATGCATGTAACAACGAGGCTCAAAGAGCCAATACCTGCAAAAGAGGAACTGTATAAGAGGACTGGTCGTCACCTTCTAGAATGATATTGGAAAAGTTTCTTCATACTGAGATGACTTTTGCATCAGATGTAACTGGTTGCACAGATAACTTGTTGCGTCCCTTAAAAACCAAGGCAATGCATAGTTCGGAGTACTATTGTTTTCTTTAACAAAAAAGGGATGGCGTGTTACTTTAACAAGGACAACTGCTCAGGTCCTTTAACCAGAAAGTCTAGGACCATTTGTCAATTTGCATTTACTTGATACGAAGACACACTTAAAAAAAAAGTTGATTTACGTCCATATCCCTGCCAATCACGTATGTAGCAGGACAAAACATGCTATTCCAGGATATCTTTCTATTTTGCAAGGAATATATGAAAACACACATCAAATTCTTGTTGGGCTGCATTAGATCTTCTAAGTTATCTAACCTAAAGTTTCAACTTAAGGCTTGTGCCCATACCATTGCTTCATCAACATTTCAATCATATTTGGAAAGACTAATTTTCATGGTTCAATCAATACAGAAAAAATATGTGCCTATAGAAAGGTATGAATACCTGCTAGGTGGCAACCGAGCCCTACTACATCGGCACTCACAGGGTGAAACTTTATCTCCAACTTGATACCAGTGCATGTGTTTAACCTGTGTAACATATGGATGCAGCAAACATATAACACAGTAAGAGCCCAAAGACAACCGTTCATAAGCAAATTTTGTACATGTAACAATTTGCATAGGCTAGTTGGTCCTGAAATAATAAGTGATTGGGAAATGTGTTCACATTTCATACCATCAATGTCCTGTGTTTCATAATTACGTGCGTCTTTATGCCACGGCCATCATAGACACAGCAAGATCCTTCCTCCCCAGTGGTGGCTAACCCAGTAATTGTGCCTAGGAGAAGATGCTCTTGCATTAAATCAGATGCATCCGCATTAGGAACAAGATATACATGAATGTGATCTTCCACATCCGAATTGTCAATGCAATTGCACTTTGGGCTCCTAGTTGCAGTTGCCACTACTTTCCCACATATGCGCAACTCAATATCCTTGAAGGCATCCGATGAAAGAATATCATCTTCATGCCCCTTTTCTTTCTTGTGGATATCAACAGGATTCATCGACGCTGGATCTTTATTCGCGTTTCTTGAAACATTTGGAGTAAACCCAGAAGCTCTAAAACCAGACTGTGTCAGCTTCTCATGACAAGCATATGACAGCTCCTTGACACTATCAGCCACACTAACAATACCAAACAGATCACGGCCAGATACAATGTGCAATAGCTCAGACGTCTCATACACAGACCTCTCTTCCGCTTCAAAGCAATCAGGAAGGACATCCATGGTCTCAACATCAGGGCCATAGTATGCAGCGTGGATTGCTGTGTACAGTTCACTTTCAAGCCTATCAAAATAACCTGAGCCGGTGGCAAACCGCTTCTTGGTAACAATGTCATCAATGGTAAGTCTATACCATTTCAGCCACTCAACAACATTGCTCTGTCTAGGTACCACAATGCCTGAGCCTGAACCACTTGGATAGACAAACTGAGATGGCCTAGGATGCATGTGCACAACTCGCCTCTGCGATCGGAGGTAGCTATCGTAGTGAGCCCTTCTCTGCGAATCCGATAGGATCTGCAATACGCAAGCCTGCTAATGAGCTGCTTTTCATGATTCTGATTGCTTAACAGGTTGCAGATCAAGCAAGCTAAGCGTTAACTTGCTGACCAACAAAATTAAAGCTGGAGAAAATTTTTTCTACCAGAGTAGGAACATATAATGATCGGCTGCACCCTCAGTAGGGAAAATCACACTGCCAGTTGCCATTTCGCTCCAGAATCAATGGGTTATGGTAAAATTGGAATGCCCAGGGTTAGCGATTATAGCTTGAGAGTCAAATTTCGTTAAATACCTCGTAGGCTGCGAGGATCTGAAGGAAGCGTCGGGAACCGGCGGCGGCGGCGACGTCTGGGTGGGTCTCCTTCGCGAGGCGGTGGAAGGAGGCCTTGATCTCGGCGTTGGAACTGGTCTCCCCGACCCCGAGGACCTCGTAGGCGCTCTTCCCCGCGAGCTCGTCGTCCGACGGGGCTGCGGTGCTCGCCGGCCGGCCGCGCCACGCGAGAGTAGGGAGGGCTGCCTCGCCGCCGCCGATGCGGGGGAGGAGTCGTCGCCGGAGCTCCACCACGCGAAGCGCCATTGAGTTCGCTCTTCGCTGCCGCTGCGGATTCTGTCGAGTGGGCCCGAGTGACGTAGACAACTAGACACCGAAGCGCCATTGAGTAGCTCTTCACTCGCAGAAGACGATGGCGACGCAGCTCTCTTCACGGGCCGGCCCAACATCATATTTGGGTCGGCACCAGGCCTAAGGCATTTTTCGTTATTGGGGAAATGGGAATAACCGATTATATACTAGTCTACCACTAGTTTTCTGCAATTTAGAATATGCAGAAAAAGGTCTCGTGCATACCGCATACTTGCCTAGTGGATCGTTGCGATTTGTCCACGATGTACAACGACAGTATGGTCTTGTATAAACAACAAGAACAGAGGGAATGCGATACAATGGAAACACAAACACCAAAATTACCAATACACCCGACTCAACAGAAACAAAAAATGCAGTCATCTCGCTGGCGTCGATGACCAACGCTGGGACCCTAGCGAACACCGCAACCGCAACACGTCCATGCCTCTGCGATTCCTGCGAAACCACACGTAGTAATCTCCTGCGACGCACGGGCGTACGCTAGCCTTGCTCTGACAAACCCGACGCAGCACACACTACGGCTGCTCCGCCGACTCGCCGCGGGAAAAATGGCACGTGCGTTCAACTTCGACAGCCCCGTAATCCTGACGTGGACGGCCCTAACATTCCCGGGTTTGCTTCGCCGACGGCCATATCCACTCGCTGCCGGCCGAGACAAGAATCCACAAACTTTTTTCCTTTTGCACATAAAAGAATCCAGATACTACAAATCTAGGAGTACAATGCAATGCAGCTTTGCGCAAGGTACGAACACGCTCTGCTCTAGGCGAGGCGACTGGCCTCGCGCAGCCGCGCAGAGAGAAAGAAATGAGCGGAAAGATGATACGCGAGCGGCGGCCGTGCTCCTCGTCGGGGCCCGAGCTCTGACCCGCCCGCGTGACCCGTGTCTGCCCGGCTGCCTGCCCCGCCGCGGCCCACGCACGTCTGCACTGCACGCTCGAGCGGTCGGTCACGGGCTCGGGCGGCCGGCGCAGTGCCGTCCACTCGGCCACTCCGATCTGACGCAACGCGAGTAGGCGGCCCAACAAAGCTGGCTACACTCGGCCGCAGAAAAGCAAACCGAAAAGGATGACGCCGTGGTCCCCGGCGTACTACCACTGTGGCAGCGCGTCGTCCTCTCCAGCCGTGTTCACACCGGGAAGAAAGAGAAAGGAGCCCCAGGGTATCGGGTACGGGAGTCGGTGCTCGCGTATTTCCGCGTCGAGGCGTTACTGCAGCCGACATGCGAACGGTACGTCGCGCCATGAATGACGGCGCCGGTGAAAGCATGCTCACTACTCGCTAGTCTCTCAGCAGAGCAGGGAGGCCCGGTGCGACTCGCAAGCCACTAGCAAGCACAAGAAATGACGAGTGCAAGATCTATAACGGTCGATGAAGCTCTGACATCTCATGCGGATCAGGGCTTCGATATCACGCGCCCACTTTGGGCCCACACTGCACATTAGCCCAAAGCCAGCCGGCCCACCCCGAGACCTCGGCCCTCTCGCTCGAGCCTAGCGCCCAGCCGCCTTCTTCCTCTCCGGTCCTCCCTTCCACACCGCCGCATCCGAAATTCCCGCTTCGGCGCACGTTCCGGGTGTGAACCGTCACGCGGCGAGGGCGAGGCAAAGCGCAGCGCCTTTCGCCCGCTTTCCCCACGGCCCCGCTCGTCCGGGTCGATCCGGACAAGCAGTTGCTTCTGTAATCGTGGACTCGCGGTTGCGCTAGGCAACAGCAAGCCAACATGGGTTCGGCCAGGGATGTTGTTCTCTAGCTCATCACTCGCTCGCGGCCAGCCGTGCCGCCATCCAAGCCGGTGACGACGCACTCCGACCGTCCGACGCCCCACGGCAGGCAGGCACCCACCACCACGCCACCATCATCTCCAGCCACCACCAGCAGCAGCAGCATTACGAGAGATCACCTTGCTAAAGATATCGTTATCTATCTGAAAAGCTTCAAGAAATCATTCCTCGCGCCTTTACACGGATTGCGCGGATATCCGGAGGCATTGCCGGGGAAACGGAAGAAACTCACCGCCACGGGCATCAGTTTCTACCTGGTCCTGAGGCAGAGGCTCATGGGCGGGGAGGGAGTTAACAATTCGGGCACGACGGGCAACCGCTACAGGACGCTGGGCCAGTAAACGCTTTCACGGTTCGCGAGCAAGCATCTTTGGCTCCGGGCTGGAACGGTCATGTGGTGGTGATGCCCAAGCCAAAAGATAAAAGCGGCCAGGCCATGTGCAGCCACCCTCTCCTTCTCTCTCTCCTTCTCCTCCGTCCACCTCCGCTCCCGTCTCACACCTTCCTCCCCCCCTCCGTCCCTCCCCGCCCGATCGCTACTGCTGAAGCACAGGTCCGGTCCATCTGCTCCCTTTGTCCTGTTGCAATCATTCGGCCGCGTTCTTGGTTTCTATAAAACCACTGTCCCGATCTACCCCAGCCTCACTGCCATCGCCACTCCGTTGGCCTCGCTCACTCACTCACTCACTCACAATGTGGCGCCATGGCGAGAGATGCGTGATCCTTGCTGTGGCCGCCGCCGCACTTTTGGTGGCGGCGGCCGCGGCCGGGCGGGACGGCCGGCAGACGTACATCGTGCATATGTCCCACTCGGCCATGCCGAATGATTTCGTGGAGCATGGCGAATGGTACGCGGCGTCGCTGCAGGCGGTGTCGGAGGCGGCCACCGTGCTCTACACCTACGACACCCTCGTCCACGGCTACTCGGCGCGGCTGACGCGCGCCGAGGCCGAGGCGCTGGAGTCGCAGCCCGGCGTCCTCATCGTCAACCCGGAGGTGCGGTACGAGCTGCACACCACCCGGACGCCGGAGTTCCTGGGGCTGGACGGCACGGACGCGCTGTTCCCGCAATCGAGCACCGGGAGCGACGTCATCATCGGGGTGCTCGACACCGGCGTGTGGCCGGAGAGGCCGAGCTACGACGACACGGGGTTCGGCCCCGTGCCGGCGGGCTGGAAGGGCGAGTGCGAGAAGGGGAACGACTTCAACGCCTCCTCCTGCAACAAGAAGCTCATCGGCGCGAGGTTCTTCCTGACGGGCTACGAGGCGGCCAAGGGCCCCGTGGACACGTCCAAGGAGTCGCGGTCGCCGAGGGACAACGACGGCCACGGGACGCACACCTCGAGCACGGCGGCCGGCGGCGCCGTCCAGGGCGCGGACCTGCTCGGGTACGCGGCCGGGACGGCCAAGGGCATGGCGCCCCGCGCGCGCGTCGCGACGTACAAGGTGTGCTGGACGGGCGGGTGCTTCAGCTCCGATATCCTCAAGGCCATGGAGGCCGCGGTGACCGACGGCGTCGACGTGCTCTCCCTCTCCCTCGGCGGCGGCACCGCGGACTACTACCGCGACAGCATCGCGGTGGGCGCCTTCAGCGCCATGGAGAAGGGGATCTTTGTGTCCTGCTCGGCAGGCAATGCCGGCCCGGGGGCGGCGACGCTGTCGAACGGCGCGCCGTGGATCACCACCGTTGGCGCGGGGACCATCGACCGCGACTTCCCCGCCCATGTCACCCTCGGCAACGGCAAGAACTACACCGGCGTGTCCCTGTACAGCGGCAAGCCACTGTCCACCACGCCGGTGCCGTTGATCTACGCCGGGAACGCGTCGAACAGCAGTATGGGCCAGCTCTGCATGTCCGGCAGCCTCATCCCGGAGAAGGTCGCCGGCAAGATCGTCCTTTGCGACCGCGGCACCAATGCTAGGGTCCAGAAGGGCTTCATCGTCAAGGACGTCGGCGGCGCCGGCATGATTCTCGCCAACACCGCCGCGAACGGCGAGGAGCTCGTGGCAGACGCGCACATTCTCCCGGGCTCCGGCGTGGGGGAGAAAGCCGGCAACGCCATTAGAGACTACGCCATGTCCGATCCGAAGGCGACGGCGACCATTGTGTTCGCCGGCACGAAGGTCGGCATCCAGCCGTCTCCCGTGGTCGCGGCCTTCTCGTCGCGGGGGCCGAACACCGTGACGCCCAGCGTCCTGAAGCCGGACATCATCGCGCCCGGCGTGAACATCCTCGCGGCCTGGTCGGGCTCCGTCGGCCCCTCGGGGATCCCCGGCGACAGCCGCCGCGTCGGTTTCAACATCATCTCCGGCACCTCCATGTCGTGCCCGCACGTGAGCGGCCTCGCGGCGCTGCTCCGCGCGGCGCACCCGGAGTGGAGCCCGGCAGCGATCCGCTCGGCGCTGATGACGACGGCGTACAACGAGTACCCCAACGGCGACGGCATCCTGGACGTGGCCACGGGCCGCCCCGCGACGCCGCTGGACGTGGGCGCCGGCCACGTCGACCCCGCCAAGGCCGTCGACCCGGGCCTGGTGTACGACCTCACCACCGCCGACTACGTCGACTTCCTGTGCGCCATCAACTACGGCCCGATGCAGATCGCGACGCTGACGAAGCGGTCCTCCGACGGGTGCGTCGCCAACCGCACGTACGCGGAGTCCGCGCTCAACTACCCGTCCTTCGCCGTGGCGTTCCCCGCCGCCGGCGGCACGGTGAAGCACACCCGCACGGTGACAAACGTTGGGCAGCCCGGAACGTACAAGGTGACCGCCAGCGCCGCCGCCGGCAGCACCGCGGTGAAGGTGTCCGTGGAGCCGTCGACGCTGAGCTTCAGCAAGGCCGGCGAGAAGCTGAGCTACACGGTGAGCTTCACGGCGCCGGCGATGGCGTCGGGCACCAACGGGTTCGGCCGGCTCGTCTGGTCCAGCGACCACCACGTGGTCGCCAGCCCGATCGCGGCGACATGGAACTAACCGGTGGCTGTAGCAGACTAGCATCGCTTAGCAGAAGCGTACTAGATCTCGAGATAAAACCAGAGCGAGATGGCAACGACTAAAATGAGCGAGCGCCATTCTCGAATGCGAGAGAGACGGTGGAAGGATGTCGTCCAAGAGTGTTGTTGTATCAGTCAGTCGATTAGGGTGGCGATTTCAACGCATGTTTCCCCGCCTCTCCGGTGTGTAAGCTGCCGGTGTACTCTGTAACTGACCCGATTGTCGTGAAGCAGCAATTAAGCAAAATATCTCACTGTATTTAGCTGTTCAGGAAGTGATTATTGGTCCTAAACGACTGCGACTGATACAGATGCAGATGAACGCCTCTGACGATCTGTCTGCATCTATCCCCGTTGCATATTGGGGACATTTGGAAGGAGGGGGCTAAACTCTCATATCGGATGTTCGGATACTAATTAGGAGGATTAAACATAAGCTAATTACAAAACTAATTGCAGAACCCCTAGGCTAAATCGCGAGACGAATCTATTGAGCCTAATTAATCTATCATTAGTGAATGGTTACTGTAGTACCACATTGTCAAATTATGGACTAATTAGGTTTAATAGATTCGTCTCGCGATTTAGCCTAAAGGTTGTGTAATTAGTTTTATAATTAGTCTAGATTTAATACTCCTAATTAGTGTCCAAACATTTAATGTGACGGGGGTTAAAATGTAGCCCCCTCCTCCCAAACACCCTATCAGTTTCCCGTTCTTGCTACCAAACACGTTGCTCGACCCACTGTTACCATGTTTATCTCCCCTCCAAGTTGCAGAATCTGAGAATAGTATACTCCAGCTCGCCGACAGCGGTCGGTCTTAGGTGGACTCCAGCACTCGATTCCCAGATTGGGAAAAACCTTTCGCTCTCTGTTAAGGCTTGCCCAACTTTCATATGTTAAAATTACTGTAGCAACAATGTAGCATTTCGTTTGTATTTGTAAATTATTATCTAAATATTGACTAATTAAGCTTAAAAGATTCATCTTGCAAAGTACAACAAAATTGTGCAATTAATTTTTGATTTGCATAGTGCTAAAGTTGGGATTTTGAATTCAACTAAACATGGCCTAAAGGCCAGGAGGAGTAAACCCTACGCAGAAAAGCTGCCCCAAATTGTCAAGAGTACAGGATCACTAGCGTAATCACGTCGCATATGCATGCCGCGCAGGCAGCCGTGACATTGGCACGGACCTCCCAACAAGTCAACATCATCTAAAAGGGGCAAGAGATCTCCCGGTCCGTTAGGCCATTAAATTCCGCGCCGCGATGGCATCAGCATCAGCGCCATTGATGGAAACCCGCTGCCTCTTCCTCGCCGGATTACGCCGCCCAGCGCCCAGACAAGTAGCGGGGAGCCGGCCATCACCTGCTCCCGTGCTAGTACTGCTCCCATACGGGGCGCTGCGCATGTGAGCGGCGAGAGGGAGCCCCGTCTCGCTGGTGGCGTCCGGCATGTCCGGCATCCACGGCGCGCTGGCCGGTGGTGGCCGGAAAGGACAGGTGCTCGCTTTCTACTACCGCCCACATGCCCGTGCCGCTGCAGCCTCCCCCTGCCTCGCTCACATGCGCGCCCCCCGTGCGGTGGTCACAGGCGGGCATGACGAGCTGATGGATGGATAGATCACGGGCGGGGACGGGCCGTAGATATTTCCTCGCGTTTCGTCTTCCAGACGCGTGACCACTGCTGGATTATAGCCTGTTCGTTCATCGCGGCGGCCGCCGTGAAAATGGCATGGGATCGGCGTGGTTCCGGTCGAGAACCGCCGCTGCCACCACCCACCGGGCAACCAATCCCCGTATCCCGGGGCGCGGAATTTAATGCGGCGAGCAAGGCAAGGCAGAGCGCGCGGCGTCCGGACTCCGGAGCGAGCGGCGATCTCGTACGGTTCAGGCTCCAGCACGCTCGCTGTACGCCTGTACGCCCGCCGCCCCCGACCCATACGGCCAAACCCATGCCATGCCCCCACGGCGCGGCGCCATTATTCTAGCCGTTCGTTCAGTCGTCTTTGCCTGAAATCCAAGCAACGGGCGCACTAAGGTTTTTCCCGTTGCGGAGGTTCATGTCGCGATTTTTAAGAGGACTGTGTTGATAAATGAAACCAATTTTTCTAATGCAAAATTTCATTTCACGATTTTATAAACTGCGTATTCCATTTAATTGTAAGGTATGTGATTGGATAATGATCATATGAATCGAAACTTTAGCTCTCAACGCTAGTTTCATCCGGTTTCATAGTTTTAGAAACAGTGCATACACAATTTCATCTTGACGAAACTTCTTTCTTCTCTCTTCATAATTACGTTGCCATGTCATCACATATGCTGATGTGTCATCGTATAATATGCATGAAACCTCTACGAAACTTTCACTAGGATTAGTCTAAGGGGGTGTTTGGCAGCACTCCACTCAAAAAAATAGCTCCACTCCACCACCTTCACAAAACTCTCTGCCAAACACATCCAGCTTCATCAACTCTAACTCAAAAAAAAGATGAAGTTGAGAGCCGAATCCACATTCTTTTTCGAAGTATCTCGAGGAGTGCTCCAAAAATACTAGTCAGACCTCCTCGTAGGTTAGTAGGTTAGTGGGTAATGACCCACCATGAACGCCCGCTCTTCTTTCTCTCCGTTTTTCCCCTCAGGCTGCGCCGCAGTCGCCTACTCTCCGCCGGCTGTCGGGGCCGCTCCGCCGCCCGCGGGTCGCTCTTTCGCCACCCACGGCCTCCGCCGCCAACGCGGCCCGCGAAGCCGCTCCTCCGCGGGTCGGGGCTACTCCTCGGCCTCCTCAGCCTCCGCCGCCGACGCGCCCCACGGAGGCCTGCTCCCGGAGCCCGAGGAACTGACCAGCATTGGCAGTGGAGGGATCCCCGCAGCAGCGCCGGTACCGCGAGGCCGCGCCGCCCTTGAGTTGGATGGGGAGCGGACGCTAAAGTAGTCGAGGTCCGCGAAGAGGGCCTCGGTGCCGGTGAAGCAGAGGAGCACGCCGCCGAGGGAGACCCAGGTGTCGCGACCGTTGCGGCGGGAGTAGTCGCATCTTTATTAAATTGATTGACGAAGTCACTGGAACCAATAAACAATGTTGACGCTGATGAAGAAACAGATCGAGAGAGGGAGAAGATCAAGACAAGGTGCATCTAGCACATCGCTGATGAAGAAACAGATTGAGAGAGGGAGAAGATCAAGGCAAGGTGCATCTAGCACATCGCTGATGAAGAAACAGATCGAGAGAGGGAGTAGATCAAGGCAAGGTGCATCTAGCACATCGCATCAGTGCACTGCTTGAAGCAGATGGATTTGCGTGTCCAGCAAATTGCCGGCGAGTGCGCAGACGCGGTCGAGCTCGTCCTTGAGGCGCGCGTTCTCGATGCGCAGGTGCTGCTACTCCAGGGACACCTCCCCGAGCACGGTCACCCTGCCGCATTTGGCGAAGATGGGGTTGCGCATCGCCACGCAGAGAGGAAGAGGAGAGAAATGACGAGAGAAGGATACGTGGGTCCATTCACAATTGGTAAAATAGACTATTTATAATAAGTCCTCATGTTTATAAAGCTGGATTAGGGCCTGTTTGGTTATGGTTGCTTATTCATAAGCAACTTAAAAATAAGCAAATAAGTTGCTTATAACCCAAACACTCTTGCTTATAGACTTGCTTATAAGTTGCTTATGCATAAGCAAATAAGCAATTTTTGAGTTGCTTATGGTTGCTTATGGGGCACTTTTACACCTCCTACCCTCATTCTCTCTCCTCTCTCCCCTTTCTCTCTCCTCTATCCTGTCACCACTCAGACCGCCAGTTCCGCCCGCCGCCGCCGCTGCGCCCTCCGCCCGCCCGCCTCCGCGCCGCGCGCCCGCCGCTCGCGCCCCGCCGCGGCCCGCCGCTCCCGCTCGCGCCCGCCGCCCGCCCGCCTCCGCGCCGCCGCCCGCCCGCCGCTCGCGCTTGGCCGCTGCCCGCTTCTTCTGGCGCCAGCCAAGGACTAGGAGCTGGTAATTACTAGGGGTAGTGGAAAATGGGATGGCAGGGGCAAATGTGTCAATAGCAGTGTTATTTATTGCAAATAAGCAACCCAAACCAAACACCTAGACTTTATAAATAAGCAACTACAATAAGCAACTTATAAATAAGCATCCATAACCAAACAGGCCCTTACACGTACAATAACTCCATCTTTTTCTAGAGTTGGTAGAGTGGAGCAGGAAAAATATGAAATTGGTAAAGTGAAGCTGATTTTTTTGAATGAAGTGCTACCAAACACCCTACGACGGTGTTATTATTGTTAGCACTCCAAGAACGGCCGTGGTCATCACATCACACTACAGAAGATGCCTACGGCTACGGCTGCCTTCTATAGTGCGATACCGTGATGTACCGGGAGTCTGGAGCCAATGTTTCGAGCGCTAGGCTTGATGACACGTTCAAAAGAAAAAAAGAATGACACATTAGTTTATATTACCATGCATCCATGAATTCCATGACCAAATCTTGCCTTTGTTCGCCTAAATCTATCATTTTCAGAAGTACGTACACAGTTGAGTCATAAACCTTTTCAGGTGAAAAAAACACCTAGGCATATTCTGGTATAGTAACTAGAAAAACCAAGGCCCGCTCGTATGGCCCTCATCTGGGCAGCAAATTAATATTAGCATAATCCATTCAAAAATTTTAATATTAGCATACTCAACGTTACGTTCATGGATGGCTCAGCTGGATTTGTTTCATCAGCCAGCTTCAGTCTCCTTTGCACTTGTTGATCTTTTCATTCCCAAAATATTCAGAATGGCAGATGGGTAAATGGCTTCAGAAGATACTCTTATTTATCATGGCTCAACCAAAGGATTCCAGAGAGTCAACAGTTTAAGCAAGAATAAAATCAATACCCTAAAAGCAAATAATCTTGTGATCTTGCAACAGAGAAGCCATGGCGAGGGGGAGATACCAGTAGTTCACACCCCCAATGCACATGAATTTCACAAGAATTCTGCAATTCGTCCATATCAGTGTGAAATTATTTCACCCAAATTGGCCCAACTGCACCGCAACAGAAACAAAATGCCACATTGTTTTGGACACTGGAATGATCTCTAAAATGAAAGTTTGACCATCAATTCCTCCTGCAGTGTATATGTAGAAAACAATAGAATAGCATTACGACAGAAGTATTATCTTTAGATGAGCCTTCTCACATTATTTATGTTCGGTGCAAAAATATCATACAGATATTGACTGTCAGAACTGAACTAGATGGACTGCACACAAATTTGGCCAAAAGATGCTTTCAAAAAATATCATCTTCAAATCCTCTGAATTTAATTACAGCTAAATTTCCCTAAGGCTCAAGTGATGTAAAATGGTACTGGACCAAAAGCACAAGATGTTGAATTTTATACCAGAAGTACAGATGCAAGAACACTCAGTAGTTGAACATCTAACGCCGTATCACAATCACCTGCTTGGCTACTTGTTCTACAGCAAAACAGTATTCACCATTTTGTCTTTTATGATTTATCTAGCTTTTACACAAGACAATTCCAACTGGCTTCGCAAAAGAAAAAAGAGAGAACATGATATAGTCTGTCTCATGTAGCAGCGGAAATTCAGTTCAGTAGAAAAAAAAACATTAGCTATTCATTTGGCTTACCTTTCTTATCTGCACAGGAACGCCAAACATGCAATCCACAGCTTTCTAGAGAAGGTCTCATTTTTTAAGGGAAGCAGCAACTTCAACAACATGGAGCTAGTTGTATGCTTGTATTGCTTGTAAGAGCAACTCCATCCATCATTTTAAATACTCGAGCAACACGATGCCCCTTTCCATGGACCAAGTGCTCAGACTAGTACCAATTTAGAGGTAGCAGTGACTTGTGCCTGAACAAGTTGTCACAAGCTCTCTAGTTCAGAAAATGGACACTTGTGGCTGACACCGGTTCTTGCAGGATTCTTGCACCTAACAAGTCCTCTTGATCCATGGATCACATGGAATTCATCTCTTTTAGAGGACTCAAGTCTCTGTCTTACAATGCAACAAGTTGCCAGTGAGCTAATTTAGGCATGAGTTGTTTGATTGTAATGATTGAGTGAGATGTCAATAACAAGGCCAGAGCTTGGATGGGAATCCTGTGATCCTTCAACTTCAACTGGGAACATTTATCCATAAAACCTAAACAGTAACCGCATAGGCTGAACAGCTGGAGTGGCACATTAAAAGCATGAACCCTGAAGAATACCAGCAATGGAAACTCAGATGTAGATTAACAAATAGCATTGCAAATTAAGAATGAATAAACAAGAGCAAGCATTTGGAGCATTAACCCTATTCTAATCACGTGTGTCAGAATGGATGACAGGTGCAAGCGTTCATACCACTGGAGAAGCGAAGGATCAGGATCGATCAATCAAACAAAGGTTCTTGAATGAGGATCTTCATTTTCTCAACAAGAAAGTCAAGCACATCCTTCCTTCCTTCTTTCAAAAGCAGCTGCCTCAGCTTGCCAAATGTCGAACCAGGAGGTCTAATGCCCTTCTCTATCATATCTTCAAG
Organism: Setaria italica; assembly: GCF_000263155.2. Classification (NCBI taxonomy): domain Eukaryota; kingdom Viridiplantae; phylum Streptophyta; class Magnoliopsida; order Poales; family Poaceae; genus Setaria; species Setaria italica. Next base: position 4,881,071 of record NC_028458.1, read on the forward strand.
CAGGACACAAGCTTGGCTAACCTCACCCTTGTCACACAGACCATTGATCAGCACGGAGAATGTGTGCATGCTTGGAAGAAACTGCTTCAACCTCATGTACTTCCATACCTTCAGTGCCATCTCTATTTTATCATTCTCACAGAACATCTTTATCATCATGGTGTAAGTATCAGAGTCCGGTTGGCAGCGTTTAATCATGCTGCGGAAGACCCTGTATGCCTCATCATCCTTCCCATGGCTAATCAGAGTATTTAGGATGATGTTCCAGGTCCTTGAATTCGGTGTGATTCCATGGCCTTCCATGTCATCCATGACTCGAAAGGCATTGTCAAACTTCTTCACTTTGCAGAAGGCAGTGACGAGCGCGTTGTACACAACAACATCAGGCACAATTCCATCCTTCTCCATATCCAAAAATGTTGCAACAGCATCCTCGATCCTCATCTCAACTCCATACGTATGCACTAAGACACTGTATATGAAGGTCGTCGGTTGGCATCCCCTGGAGCTCATGTCATGCACAACAAGGACAGCCTCCTCAATCCTGCCCGCCTTGCAGAGTGCATCAACCATGATACCATATGTGACGATGTCAGGTTGGCAACCAGATTCAAGCATCTCATTGTAGACCTCCCGCATCTTTGGGAGGTTTGGTGCTCTCCCCCAGCCCTCAAGCAAGATGCTATAGGTCTTGGCATCAGGAGTGAACCGATTATTCATCTTGTCAAAGATCTCCTGGGCCTTGCGCACATTCTTAGATTTGCACAGCGCACAAAGCAAGCTGTTGAAGGCAGCGAGGTTGGGGGCAACACCGTACTTCTCCATGACATTGAACGTGTAAACAGCCTCATCGAACTTCTGTGCCCGGGCATATTTGCGCATGATGATGCAGAACGTCTCGACATTGGCCACGCCCTCCTTGCGCATGATGGCCACGACGTCCCACATGAGCTGGTACTGCCTGATCTTGGCGAGGGACGCGACCACCGTGTGGAAGGAGCGCACGGTGTGCGCGCACCCACCGCGCTTCTGCCTCCGTGCCCATTCAAAGAAGCGGTACGCAAGCATGCCAGCATTGTCAAGGCGCTCCAAGACACGCTCCGCGACCTCCGGTGTGACGCGGAAGCCGCTGTGGTCGAGCTCGTGCTCCAGAGCCGAGGCCTTCCGGCAGGAGATGATGAGCTTGCAGAGGCGCTTGGCTGGGACTAATGCATCCACCAGAACCTCGCCACTAACGCTGGCCGCGCCTCCACTGCTAAGCATTCTTACGAACACCTTGCGTGCCTCCAACCAGGTGTGGCGGAGTCCACCCATTTCGCTTCTGGCACCCACCCAAGGCGCTGAGGGCGGTGAAGCGATGGCGCAGCTCGGCCACTCAGGTACAGGCTGCACCTACCGCGCGCCGCAGTGCGGTCCTGGCCTACCGCACTCGCGGCTCCCGTCCCCGGGCGCCCTGGAACGCTGGAACCACGCGCGCGGCGCGCCCACTCCCTGAGCCGCGCCTACGACAGTCGACGGTGTGCAGCAGGAGAGCGCGCCCTCCCGGAGCCGCGCCGTCAGCCCGTCACCGTCCGCGTAGCTGGGCTGCTAGGGACGCCGGTGTGCAGCAGGTGGCGCCGTGGCGGTGTGGATCGAGCGAGAGGGAGTGGCCGACGTCGCTGTTTCAACTGCCTGCGTGGTTTGGGGGTGCGGCGGCTAAGGTGTCTGCGGACCGGTAAGCCTCTAAGCCCGGTGAACTGAATGGGCCCAGATAGGCCTAGTTGGAAATCAAAAGGCCCAGAGCTCGTGAGCAAAAACCTCAGAGAGGGCGAGAAATGGGGGGGAACTCAACTGCTCGACCCAAAAAAATGGCGGCGGCGCCGGAGAGCAAGGAGGGCAAGTCGCCGGAGGAGCTGCTCTGCGCGGCGGCGAAGTCTGGTGACGAGGATGAAGTCGCTAGACTCCTTGCTTCAGGAGCTGACGCGACCCACTTTGATGCCGCCGGCTTGACCCCCCTCATGCACGCGGCCGCGGGGGGGCACGCCGCCGTTGCGCGCCTCCTCCTCGAGTGCGGTGCGCCATGGAACGCGCTCTCCCCCTCGGGCCTCTCCGCGGGGGACCTCGCATCCGAGCCCGACACCTACGACCTCCTCCTCGACCACGCGCTCCGCTCCGAGCTCATCCTCGGTACCGTCGCGCGACGACAGGCGGCCCCTGCGAACGCCTCCGACAGCGCCCCCGCTGAGAGCTACCTCGAATCCAGGGTCTCGTTCAGCGAGGAGAGGGTGATGGACGCGGAGAGCAAGGCGGTGATGATGGCGTGGGAGCGGCCGCTGATGGAGGCGCACGCGCGGGCGGTGTGCCAAGGCGGCGGCAAGGTGCTCAACATTGGGTTCGGGATGGGGCTCGTGGACGAGGCGATACAGCGGTACGAGCCCGAGGAGCACACCATCGTCGAGGCCCACCCAGAGGTGTACGCGCGGATGCTCAAGCTCGGGTGGGGCGAGAAGAAGAACGTCAGGATCGTGTTCGGGAGATGGCAGGACGTGATGCCGCAGCTCGGATCTTATGATGGTATGAGAAATTTTTTAACTCTGCCTATTCAGTTCATTGCTGTCATGTTTGATCTTTGATGTTGCGATGATTGCTTGTTTGGGGATAAGTTTCCATGTTGAGGAATGTTGTAGTTCTAGGCGTGTCTGCAGTAACATTTACATGGGTTGCCTTACTGTTGGCATGCTCTAGCAGAGGAATTGAGAAGCACGGAAAAGTTGGGCAAAAGGTGAAAGAAGATTGTTGCCTTTCTATAATGCTATATGATTTAGCAATAGCTGTTTCTCTGTCTTTGTGGCCTTTCTAGAATGTCATAGGATTTTGTTAGATTCACAATTTTGATGAATGGTTGAAAAGGCAGCTTTAGTTTTCCAGTTGGTTTTGGTGGTTGTTTTGTCATACAGTACAAGTTTGTTAGAACTTAGAACAGAGAAGTGTCTAAAAAACTATAATAATATAGTGAAAGCTTTCAGATTCGTGCTGCTAAAAATTTTCAGAGGTGAGTTTGGACCTTTCACAGCAGAAGAATCAGCACACAGGCTTCTTGTGCATAGCCTGGCATGGCACCAGGAAACCTTGTTTAGCTTCAACTCCAATGTAGTAATTTGCAACACTGCGCACAGAACTAACAGTATTATTTTTCTTGATGAATTTATGTTAAGGTGGTCCCTTGTTTAAACATGTCATTAAATTTTGAGTATCTTCATCCATTGAAGTAATAATTGTGGTGGGGCACTCTTCACTAATCATTGTGATTCTCCTTAGAGCTAGATTGAATGAGAAAAGTAGTTGGCAAGCGCTTAGGCCATAGGTCCTCTTTGTGATGCATGAATATAATGGAAAAGGAATGACAAAAACACTGGAAATGCACAACCCCTGTCATGGCTATTTTAAATGGCCTTAAAACCATGCCAACGAACTACGGCCACACCACAAGGGCAGGGATAGCTGGAGATAGAAATTCTTGATCTACTTCTTGTTTAATCAAAAGAGTTACAGTCCCATCCTTATATAGATGGAGTGACTTGACTCCTAAGAAACCAATCTCTAGAATTAAGGAATGAAGTCAATCTAATCTTGTCTCAAAATAATAAATCTAATCTGACCTGGGCCCTAATGGGCTGCACATAGCAGCCCCAGAGTAATGTAGTAGAAAACATAGGAACAGATAGAGGAAATAACGTTTTGGATAGATTAGTTGAAAAAACGCATGAACTTGGAAGATACTACAATACTTATAAACCAATCTGATGTGTGATACATTTTACGCAACAAGCAATCACAAAGTGTGAAAACCAATACCTGAGAATCTGTCTGTTCTTATTAATCTGCTTTGTCCGTATCTCTTTCTCCATTTTCCCCCTCATAGCTCTTATTAGGTGAGGAACACAAGCACCTAAACCAGCATTCTTTCCTACCAAACAGCACCACACTCAAATTTTCCATAGAAATGGACCCTTTCTTTTCCCCATGATTTTAATCGTTTTTGAGTGTCCTACAGTAGATTGTTTGTAGCAGATATGTTCAAAATAAGTGATTTGAGCTTCTGAGTTCAAGCATAGTTTCTATCTCGATTGTATGGATGCTTGTTTCTACATCATGCATTTTCATACTTTATTTATCAGCAGAGATAGTAATGCCATTGAAGATTTAGATAATGCTTGTCAGTCATCGTTTTGAAATTGTAATGCTGAATAATATATGTTCAAATAGAAGATGTGAAGTGCATGACAATTCATTGAATTCAAGCACTAGTCAGCATTCTTTGTGGATAAATTGTTGAATTATGAGCGCATAGTTCCTCAATAAAATCTAGTTTTGGATATGTCAAGTCATGTGCAGTTTGCCGTCTTTGAGACTTTGACTTACACATACATCACTAGCCTTTTTTCAATTATTTTAAAGCATCAAAGGAAAGCAAGAAAGCAATCTGAAAGTCTGCAACCAACTATGCTGAAAGTGTTCGGTATGATAGCTGAAAATGATATGTAACTGCTGACGTGATGATGACCTCCTCTGATTGTTTTCTTTAAAGAAAAAGTTCTTAATCTATTTACCATCAGAGATGAATATGAATCCACACACAGAATAGATAATTAGATACTGCCATCAAATAACTTGACTTTCCGACTACTAGTATAAAAACAGTTCGTTGCAAATTTGATCTGTATACTGCAATTGACAGACAAGGAATCCATCAGTAGACAGTAGTATTGCTGGGGAGTCTAGTAAGCTAATAAACTCTTCAAATGATATTTTAGGTAATCTATATTGACATGCTAAACTTTAAAGGAATTGGCCCAGCTTGTTTTAACTGGTTAGTGGAAAGCAGATCAAAATGCTAAAGCTATATGTTCGTACTTGGGACATGTTCTGTAATGACATTCTTTTTCTCACAGGTATATTTTTTGACACTTATGGGGAATACTACGAGGACATGAGGGAATTCCACCAACACCTTCCTAAGCTACTGAAGCCTGGAGGTATCTACTCATACTTCAACGGCCTCTGCGGCGACAACGCGTTCTTCCACGTGGTGTATTGCCAGCTCGTCGCATTGGAGCTGGCGAACCTGGGGTATTCGACGCAGTTCATCCCTCTCCCCGTGAAAGATTGCCTGGCCGATGAAGTCTGGAAGGGCGTGAAGCAGAAGTACTGGCAGCTGGACACCTACCACCTCCCCGTTTGCCAGTCGGAGTCAGAGGCTGAGTGAATTTGACGAAGTAGCCGGGGTATCTCTCTAATTTGCGTCTCAAGTTTGGGAACTCTTTTTCGCTACATTTGTTCAAGCATGCTGTGCTACAAAATAACATTCTGTCTCAGTTAAGGAGCTGAACTTTCTTTCGGCGTGTGATGGTTTCGCTTTCGCATGTTCTTGATGTGTGCATTTGGGTTGGGTCGATGGAAGCGAACTCCCGTGGAAGGTGGAAATTCAGTCCCTGGCAATCATTTTCCACGTCACGTTCGAGAAACGTGGTTCCAAACTTCCCGTTGCACCTACTGCAGACCGGTGATGTCTGGGTCGAGTGGTCACTGTCAGTTGTGGTATTCCACGATCATTCTTACTGCATTCCCGGCGCCCGGGTCGGTCATTGAAGAGGACTGGGGGTCAGAGAAGCCCCCAAAGCTGGAATAGTCGCGATTGCGTGACGTGAGTGGCCTTGCCAAGTCACCCGGTCGATGTCGTTGGTGAGTGACTGCTGAGCAATGCACGTCGTTGTTCTGGAACTTATCTTTAATTTCTGCTGGTGGTTTTCCACGCTTTTCCATGTCATGTTCTGGACGCTGCCCTTAACGATCTGCTCGCCCGGCAAGGCTGAGCACGGGCCTCGGGGCCTTCACGGCCGTTCGGATACTCGGGGTTCGGTACAGACTTCTCATCCTGTGCTCGCTGTAGGAGTAGCTATGTTGAGCTGCCAGAGCAAGAAGAAATATGGGAGTGAACTAGGCGTGGATGCTCCCCATCCCTGTGCCGCTAGGCGTATGGACTTGGAAAATTAATTATCAGGTTTAACAAGGGTTAGGTAATAATAATATATGATTTTAAGTTAAAATAGATAAAGCTAACTTGGATTAAGAAGGAAACATGAGAATGATGATCCATTACCACACTAGCTGTGCGCCGCCCCGCAAGTTACGATCACGACGCCCCACGTGGACGTAGCGTAGGCACAGTGCTCCATTCGTCGGACAAGCGTGGGCTGCGACCGGACTGGCGTTTGTTGGAAGCGTGGCACACGGAACGGAAGGCAGAACACAGGCGGAGTCGCTCTTGTTTCCACACGCGACGCGAGTACGCAACCGACCGCATTCCTCGGACTCGTGGGCCGCGACCGACTCGCCGGCGCAGTCGGATGCGACACGGAACGTGTTCACATCGGAGCGGGTAACGGCCTCCCCGTGCTAGGAGACGGGTTCTCAGATTCTATCGATCCACACCGGCCGATCTCGCTGACGACGTGCAGGTGCAGCGCATGTACTTGCCAGCGGAACTGATCTTTCGTTAACGAATCCTGCGACTGTGATGAAAGACATTTCCTTCCTCTGTTCACGCGTGAAACCAGGTATGGACGGCCACCGCCTGCCTGCCGTCTCCCAAGTGATTTAGCAGGTGTTTGATACCATGTGCTAAAGTTTAGCCTGTCATATCGGATATTCGAAGGCTAATTAGGAAGACTAAATATGAGCTAATTATAAAACTAACTACAAAACTGCTGAGCAAATTCGCAAGACGAATCTATTAAACCTAATTATAGGAATTAGATTTATAATTAATCTATATTTAATACTGTAATTAGTATAAATAGGTGCCGTTCCGATCTCTCCCCGCACGACGCGCAAGTCCCCATTCCTCGAACACGTGATGGCCTGCGCCTGCGACCAGCTGGCATTCCTTGGAACACATAGGCCATGTTTAGTTCCCTCAAAACTCCCAACTCTGACACTATGCAAAAAGAAGATTCCCCATCACATCAAACTTGCGGTACATGCATGGAGTACTAAATGTAGATGAAATTAAAAACTAATTGCACAGTTTTATTGTACTTTGCGAGACGAATCTTTTGAGCCTAATTAGTCAATATTTGGACAATAATTCACAAATACAAATGAAAAGCTACAGTGTGCTACGGTGCTATAACGGTAATTTTGCACCTCCAAACTTTGGGCAACTAAATAAGGCCATACACTCGGTCATCACGAGTAGGAGCAGTGGCTCTAAACTTGCACACCTACTGCGGACTGGTGCTGTTCACATCAACCAGGTGCCCCGCTGATGATCACTACTGTTACAGCTTGGGTCAGTGGAACGGAACGGCTGTCAAAGAACCTTCAAAGCTGGGTCGGTCGCGCTCGCCGATGACGTGCCGGTGCCCGGTGCGTGTCGTTGTTCCGGGACTTACCTTTCCGTTGGTCACACCTCGTGGGTTGTTCCACGCTTCTACAGGCTCCGGATCGACGCAGCCTTCTCCCCCCGTAACGATCAGCTTGCCCGGCAGCAAGTTTGCCTGCGATGATCAGATCCTGTTCGCTGTCACTCTGTCAGAGTAACAAGAAATTTGGTTGGTCCGAGCAAAACAGATGATCCAGCTCTCGGCTCTCATCATTCCTATGGGCGACCTTCTGGACGACGACGCGTCCCCGTGATCTAGGCATGCCTGCCCGCCGCCCGGCCACTGCTGGGAATGGGATCTCCGCGGGTCGCCACAGTGCCCCCCATTCCTCCAACTCGTGAGCGGCGACGGACGGTCGTCTGATGGGGGAAGCCGACGCGGAGCGCGTCCACTCGGTCAGTGTGCAGTCGATCGACAACGGTAGCCGCAGGACCGGTTGCGCCTCCCCGTGATAGCAGCCGAGCTCGAGGACTTCCTCGACCGGCCGGAACCGTCGCTGTCCGTGTGGTGGTCTTCCAACAAGAGGTTTTTGGTTGGGTTAGTCCCCGGTTGCACCTGCCGCTGCAACTAGTAGGTTCGTCGAAGACATTCGCACACGGATCGGACGGGGACGCAACGGAACGGTACCAACGAGCAGCTGCCCCGTTCGCACGTCCTTGGCGAAGGCATACGCTACTCCTCCTCGTCGTACTCGTAGCCAATGCCAAGTTGTGCCCTCCTTCCATAGCCCGTGCGGCGAGGCCGGCCGGGCCCGGCTCCCAGTCCCAGCGCGTGATCAAACCGCGAGGTCGCACACGGGTTCACGGCGGGATGCCGGACGGTGGAGACGACCCACTCCCACCCACCGGCGGGGACGGGCGCTCGGCTCGTTCACTGCCCTCGTCACGGGGCAACGTTCCCGGTCGCGGCAGCTTTGACGTTCCTGTGCTTCGCTTTCTAGAAGCCACCCGGTCATCGGCACGCGACACCTGTCCCCTCGGCCACCTACCTCTCTTCTGACTGAACAAAAGTATCTGCCCGCCGCCGCCACTCGCCTGACCACCCAACTACCTATCAGGGAGTCCGCTTATCATCACAGCTGTGAGCTGGTCCGGGATTACCGGTTTTCTGGAAGACTAATCGCGGTTTGTTTTGTGGATTTTCGTAGTGCCAGATGCCCAGATTAGCAGGCCGATACGTTTCACGATCTGTGCTAATTCTATCCTTTTTTCTACCGACGATCTCCTCTGCGTACTCGACCAAACTCGTGGTCCTGGGAATCCAAGCTACTCCAGTAGTCCACCGTTCTTCTCCTATGCCTCCCGTACGTGGAGGCTGTGTCTCCACCGTTACCACCACACCTGGCACCGCCGTCCTAGCTACTCGTACCAGCAATAAAATAGGGTCATGTGTCGTCAATTTCCGTTGCATACGGCCATGTGGCACTTCTGTTGCTGTCACGTTGCCATGCCACCAATGCAACGCACGTTCGTTAGCATATTTCAAACTATGTACAAAAGGGAACAGTAAGGGTACTGGAAAAACAAGAGGGAGACACTTTTCACTCCCTCCATTTCAAATGATAAGTCATTTCAATTTTCTTGAGAGTCGAAGCATCTCAAGTTTAATCAAATTTATACAATAAAGTACTAATATTCATGATACCAAATAAGTACCATTAGTTTCTTCATTAAATATATTTCCATAGTATATTTATTCGGTGCTACAAAACTTTGTGATCATCTCTATAATTTTAGTCAAACATAAAATGCTTTGACTCTCAAAAATGACTTATAATTTGTAATGGAGGGAGTAGAACCTTTGAACAGCGTGCTGATTTTACAAATGTCTTTAGCAACATACTAACGGTTATGAAAATTTTGTTAGAGAATGATAGGAGAAGAGGTGGGGTGTACCATAAAAGTCAAAAGATGAATATTTGACAGGAGGTTGTGGCATTATGTTAACCAAGTTCTACATCTCATGTTGTGCCACATGCCCTCATGCATAAACTTCAAATTCTTCGTCACTGCGATGTGGACCCGCCAAATTTCAGAAGAACTCCGCCAAATTTTGCAACAGAGACGAGATTTTCATCTTTCCCTCTATTACCGTGACTGTGAGGCAGAATATTACTAGACGCTTCTCTTAACTTCTATAAAATTGGATGAAGGCACGCGTATACGAGAAATTTTGCAACGTGGACCATTATTTTGCATCATTCTGTCACCAGTAATGTCAGGCCCACATATCCATCAACAACCTACATGCCACGACGGCACCACCAACAATTTTCTGACTAACTAAATCGAACGTCAAATCACCCAATCCTACATCCATCCTTACGTTTTGTTCAAGCATGATATTTTTGCTGACTGCTTCTCTCTTAAGCGCACACAGCCGCTCTTGCTGCATCTTTTTTGTGGTACCATATCTCTGCGAGCTTGTTTTATCTAATATAATTATTTTTCATCAAGAAACACATTAATATTTAATCTTTGGAATTAACTGGACTAGTTGTGCGTGCGCATATGCTGATTTGTCGAATTGCAACGCATTGCGCCTTGCACTTTATATACCCCTACGCTAAATGTTCACTCCGATCTCCTAAATTCTTGGGCAAGCCACCATATGGCTCCTGTCACACTTGCTAACTTGCTGTGTCCTAGTTGATGTGCGTCGTTTGTGATTGAGAATTTTACACACTGAAAGTTGGTTATTCGAGGCCTTAACAACTAAGAGTAGTGCTTGTTTTTGTCTAAGTTGGTTATTCCAACGCCTGCTGACCGGTGACGATGTCCACATCAAAGTAGCCACAATCACTAGCCGGAAATCGTTCGTGCCAGTCCAGAATCTGTACCGCACGTCTACGCACACGGACAAGTGGAGTGGAGTAGTGGACCGGCGGTCAGGGACGACGACGAGCCTTTTCCGAAGTTAGGAATGGTCGCGAGTGCACGGCATTGCGCCGTGTCACGACGGGCCGGTGTCACGGAAGACGTGCAGTGCGCGCACGCAGGTCACTGTTCGTGAACTGATTTTCCGTGTTAAGCGGTAAGACTTCGCCATGCCGTCGCCCGGGGGTGTCTTACCCGGGGAGGCGGGGACGTGCCGTTTCTCCTGCAACGACACGCGTGCCCGGCGAATAAAGTCTAGAAACTAACGCACGATGGGATCGAGACCCCACAGGCAGTCGTTTTTCTTCTCCTCGCTGCCGTAACAAACCCATGAAAAAGACTGAACTAGAAGTCCAGCTTAATTTGTTCGGCAAAAGCTTGTCATCATCGAGCGAAGAACAACAATTCCTTTTCCCTTTTCCGTTCGCGTGCGCTCTGTTGCGGTGATCTTTTCCCTCCAGTTCCGCCTGTCACTCCGATCCGTCGGGCACCGCGCAAGAGCCAGCTCTCGCTGCTCGCAGAAAACCGTGTCGTCCTCCCTCCGTCCGATCCACGGCTGGCGACGCCCGCTTCTCCACACGCAACCGGCGCGTCGGCCACAGCCCACAGTGCATGCCCCCTGTTCCTTGCCTCCTCGGACTCCTGAGCAGCGACCGACAAACTGACGCTGTCGCCTGTCGGAAGCGACACGTAACGCATCCACTCGGTCACACTCACTGAGTCACACGCACAGCGGCACAAGTGGCGCCCGTGGCAGCACCTTCCCGTGATACACGACTAGCATCGCAGTCAAGTACGTACTCAAGTTCTAGTGCTTTCCGGGTCGGAACGGTCGCCCTCCGTGCAGCCCGATCGAAAAGCGTGTTACAGAGCTCGGGTTCACCGAACGCAGCCGCAGCAGGCCCGCAGCAGGTCTCGCTCGCACACGGAGCCAGCAAGGCAAGTCAGCGGTGCAAGGTTAAGAGCACCTCCAACAAACTTTTGACTCTATCCAAGCTATAATGACTTTCTCATTTCAACAACCTATCCATTTACCACTCTTCAAATACTAACAACTAGGTTACTCTCTAGAAATATACACTCTCCATCCACTCCAACAGATTCTCCATTTCGCACTACAACAATCTCTTTATTTTGCACTATCAATTATGGTAGTTACTGCATGCGGGGCAAACACTTTGGGAAGGCAAATTGACTTTGTAAAGACTTGCTAAGTTTGGCATGTGTGAGAGGAAGTTTGGCAAATCGGATGAGATGAAGAATCAGATAGCAACTCTGTTGGACTACGATTTTCTTACTGATTTGCTAAATTTTAAGTTGGATAGCAACTCTTTGCTCTAAGCACTTGCCCCAGTTGCCCTGACCTCACGGGGTGTTCGTCGTCGGCTGAAAACAGCTAGTAGAGCAGCAAAGAGATGGACATCGAGCGAGGCCAATCCCGGGGGCAATGCAAAAACCGGCTTCCGAAACCGCAGCGGATTCGCGCGTCACGGCTGCCGGCTGGATCTCCCCCACCCATCGCCGCCGGCGATCTGCGGCCGTCGTCAGGAGGCCGCGCGTCACGTCAGCGTCGACGTCGCCGTCGGCGCGGTGAGCTTTGCTCGGTGAAAACGCAGTCGTGGAAGCATCGGTGCGCAGTGACTAATTAACTTTCTCCGCGGGCCGAGCATCTCTGCCAGCTCGCCTTCCCGCCGGCCTATCAAAAAAAAGTCAGCTTATCATCGGCAGTTCGGCACATCTGTTCCGGGATCACGGGGTTCTGGAAAGACTAATCGCGGTTTTGTGTCTATTTAATTTAATAAAAGTAGTCGTGGCAAGCAGATACGTTTCGGTGAGCTGAGCAGTAGCTGAGCTGAGCAGCAGCGCAACGTCGTTGTCGAATTAAATGATCCCGCCTATGTAATTTCTACGCACGCCAGAGACGAAAGAGAGCTCTCCCTGGAAATTTTGGTTCCCTGAATATACTAATTTCCTTTGGTAATAAAAAATTCCGAAATCGAAGGAATTCCCCTTGCCATGTTGGAGATGTGTGGTCCCAGTACCGTCTGCTGACTGGACGTGACATGCTGCATTCGCCCCAGTAGCTAGCCGCCGTCACTTTGCGTTTCGGTGCAGCGTCAGCGAACAAACCGGCCGGCGGTCAAGGGTTGGAAAAGACTTCGGTGAACGGCGCCGCCACGTGAGGCCGTGACCGATCTCGTTCGAGGCGGCATCAGTCATGGATCGCATGCCATTGTTCTGGACCTGATTGCTCTGCAGGCCACGGCCTTGCGTATTGGATTATGCTCTGCCACCGATACTGTAACCATCTGCCAGCCCGGTGTGGCCGCCCGGCGACGGCGAGGAGCCTACACGCACGTTTGGATCCGGATGGCGCCTATTTGTTCAGACCATTTCGTCTCACGAAAACGAGGTCTTGGCTTTCTTGTGCGACCGGCGCACCGTCCCTTCCCTTCCCAGTTCCCTCGGAGACTCGTGAGCGGCGGCCGGCTGGCTCATGACGCTGCTGGCCGCGACACGGAGTGCACGCACTGCTCACAGGTAGGAACTACAGCGCAGTGGCCGGTAGGAATCATGCACGGCACACGCACACCCCCGTGATAAGCTTAGTCAACTTCTAGGACTTTACGGACCGGAACTGTCGCTGCCCGTGTGATCGATCGCTCGGGTTCACCGCGCTCATGAAGCCACACCCCACGCGGCGTAGGGCGGTCCAGGCACTTGGCCTGCCGTCACGTGTTCGGCGAAAGATCACTCGTCATATCCAAAGCTGTGCTCTCCTCGATCTCTCCCCTTGCGCCAGCTTCCAGCTTCCAAACGTGTGAAACTGGCAAACCAACCCACCGATTCGGGTGGGACGCGGGCCGGCTGGAGCCCCACCACCACCGGCCGGCCGTCGTCACGGGCGCGGGCGGGCTCTCGCGCTTTGCCGTTTCTGGAAGCATCAGCGCGCGGCAGCTGCGTCCTCCTCGGCGTCCACTCACTCCCGAATATCTCAGCCGGCGGCGCGAGAGGAGTCAGCTTATCATCGTGACAGCTGTCCCGGGAATCACTCGCCGGTTTTCTGGAAGGCCGATCGCGGTTTGTTTATTGCAGTCGTGCCAGATTAGCGAAGCCGTTAGCCCGTTATACATCGTGTGAACGAGTGAACCGTCCGTCCCCTGTGTGTTCACTACGCCTCGCTTTGTGGTTGCGGTTGCGGTTGCGGCCGTGATCATCGTGCCGTACTTGCACAGCTGCGATCACAAGTCCACCTTCCGTGCCTCCCGCGGTATGTGTCCACCGTTGCCACCACAGCTTACACGTCCAGGCTGCTCATGCACAGTGATCCACCTCAACCACCCGGTACCATCCTTGGTGCCGTATCGCCGGATCATTGTAGCCCACGCGACTGTTTTTCCAAATTTCAAAACTAGTACAAATCATTCGGACAGTTCACGAGAATTTGTAGAAGGAACAATTCAAATCCGTATATAAAGTGGGAAGAATATCGTTGTGCTCCAAACATAAGTATGCACAAAACATAATTCAAGGCATGAATCACATATATACATAGTGCTGAACTGCTGATATGATGTTCTTACGCACCTAAACTTTATGAACACACAAAACATAGAAGACACTGTGAAGAAGATTATACAAGAAGATTATACGTTTAAGTATGTTCTTAACACATGCAACACGGCTGCAGCTACTGCTACAAAGGAAGAGCAGCTCATCGACTGTTGGTGCTGCTGGCTTGCAGCCGCAGCCGTGCCAGCTATTCCGGGTAGGCCAAGTAAAAAAATGATCAGTACTGTTTATACACGTGATGTGCTAAAGCATAGCAGTATACAAGTGGAGTATTTGTAAATAAACGTGTGTCACGCAGTGTGACATTTGGATTTGGAAACGGGATGAAGCTACCGTGTACCTTCACCTTGTCAGCATACAGGCTGACAGGCAGTGTAACAGATAAGAAAAGGAGACGAAATTACAGCGATAGATGCAACAGCGATAGATGCAACTACCTATCAACGGAACCCGGTCCACGCAGCTTACCTGTCTTGAACAAACAGTAAACCGCGCACCCGTTCTAAAAAACCCAAGAACAGCGAGTCAAATCACCCAATCCTATAAAGCGACACCTCACAGGATAACCACCGTAGACTCCGCGCCTCTTCCCCACCCTCACCTCACCCCGGACGCGCTTTCCCCCGCACCAAGGCCTCGTGCCCTGCTACTTAACCTAACCCCACCGCCGAACAATTCCCCATTTCTGATTCCCTCCTGCTCAGACGAGTCGATAGGGAGAGAGAGAGAGAGATAGAGGAGGAAGCCAAGAACAAGCTGCGGTACCCATCTTGCGCGCGCTCGTGCCTGCACAGAGAGAGAGAGAGAGAGAGAGAGAGAGAGAGAGAGAGAGAGAGAGAGAGAGAGAGAGAGAGAGAGAGAGAGGAAAGATTGGATTTTGGTTTACGGTTGGTGAGCGGAGATGTTGAGGGCGCTGACGAGGTGCTGCGGCCACTGGCCGCCGGGCGCGGCGGCGGCGGACGGGATGCTGTGGCAGACGGAGCTGCGGCCGCACGCGGCGGGGGAGTTCTCGATGGCCGCGGCGCAGGCGAACGTGGCCATGGAGGACCAGGCGCAGGTGCTGGCCTCCCCATCCGCCACGCTTGTCGGCGTCTACGACGGACACGGCGGGGTCGACGCCTCCCGTTTCCTCCGATCCCGACTCTTCCCCCATGTCCAACGTGCGTTTGATTGCTGTTTACTAGCACCCGCCTTCTCCTTTCTTGCCTTTGATCGTGCCTAGCTGATTCTGCGGTTTTCTTGTGGCAGGCTTCGCGACGGAGCAGGGGGGAATGAGCACGGAGGTGATCCGGAGGGCGTTCGGCGCGGCGGAGGAAGAGTTCCATAAGCAGGTGAGGCAGGAGTGGACGAAGCGGCCGCGGATGGCCGCTGTGGGCTCCTGCTGCTTGCTCGGGGCCATCTCCGGGGACACGCTTTACGTGGCCAACCTCGGGGACTCCCGCGCCGTGCTCGGGCGTCGAGTGGTTGGGGGAGGGGTGGCCGTCGCCGAGCGGCTGTCCGACGAGCACAACGCGGCGTCCGAGGAGGTGCGGCGGGAGCTCGCCGCTCTCAACCCCGATGACGCGCAGATCGTGGTACATGCCAGGGGGGCGTGGAGAGTGAAGGGGATAATTCAGGTGAGGATGCGATGAATTAGCCATTTCATTTGATTGACTTGGTGTGTCTGGGAGAATTTGGAGGTGAAAGATGGCTGCTTGCAGTTTAAAAACTACATCTTTGATTCCTTCTTGCTGTGTCTGCGTTAGAATTATGGCTATTTTGTTTGCAAGTTAGGATATGGCATAGTGGACTTACAAGTTTGTTATGAAGTTCTATCATAATTCCGTAATTTATACCCAAGTCTGAACTCCCGCGTGACCACGATGAATAGCCAGGAGGATCCTAAACTTGGAAATTAAGCTACCTCCTCGATCTTTTAGTGGGTTTTCAGTCAGCCAGCAAGTCAGAGAATTTGCTAACTTTGTGTTCTTATATTGCTGTGCTGTTGATGATCCATACTATAAGGGGTTAAATATTACAGTATTGCAGAAATGGAACTGACAAAATGGAAAAGTCTTCCTCTAAATTTTTAGGACTTGAGCTTGCTGATCATACAGAAGATTTTTCTCACCACTTTAAGAAAGAACATTGAAATGGCCAACTTTTGACTTTTCATATCTTAGGGATCACTATTCTGCAAAATATCTTCTCAGATTTTAGGTACCGTACAACTTAGCATAGCAACCTGGGAGGTTGGGGCAGCAACTTCTGCACGTGAGCTACTTTTTTGTGTTATAAGCTACTTTGCATATCTTGGCTGACTAATGAACTTGTACACATTGTTTAATCAACTTTTGTATCGTGTCTTTTTCTTTCATATAGTGTGATCGTTATTCTTTAAATATCTAGTTACAACTTAGCATTATCCTGGGTTTACAACTTCTGCCTGTGCGCTGCATCTTTGTGTTGCAAGCTGCTTTATATCTTGGCGAACTAATGAGCTCGGCCAAGTGCCAAACACTGGTGAATGTGAAGTTTCACATAAGTAGAGAAACATAGTAACATAAGCTAACATGTGATGGCTTTACTGTCAGGTGTCAAGATCCATTGGTGATTTTTATCTGAAGAAACCGGAGTACAGCTTGGACCCCTTGTTTCGGCAAGTTGGCCCCCCTGTTGCATTGAAGAGGCCAGCTCTAAGTGCTGAACCATCAATTCAAGTTCGCAAGCTGAAACCAAATGACCTATTCCTGATATTTGCTTCAGATGGTCTTTGGGAGCACCTCAGTGATGATGCTGCGGTGCAAATTGTCTTCAAGAATCCAAGAACTGTAAGTTATCATCATCGGTCATTTCATCACAGGGTCTTCATTTTTTTTGCATAGTTTGCAGTCTAACTATAACTAATTAAATTTTCACAAATTTGTGCAGGGAATAGCCAACAGATTGGTGAAGGCTGCCTTGAAGGAAGCAACAAGGAAAAGGGAGGTCAGGTACCGCGACCTGAGGACGATCGAGAGGGGAGTGAGGCGGCATTTCCACGACGACATCAGTGTTGTGGTGGTCTACCTCGACCGCCACCGTGAACGTCGCCACACCAGGGTCATCGATTCGAGCAGCAATTGCACCAGCGCACCCGTTGACATCTACTCATCCAACACCCACCAGTCCGCGGAACCCTTGCAATCTTATAAGAGCTGAGCTCCGTGGAATGGACTGGACGGCTTGCAAGTTAGGCTTCTCTCTGGCTGGTGGTGAACTGTAGTTGCAGATCAGGGTGCGCGAACTGGAGTGCCACTGCCATTGGAGGAGCTCGAGATGTACATAGATAGCGTGGGTGCGTGGCGTTTTGATGCCGGAGAAGATCATTTGGTCTTGGATTATGTAGCATAATTGGTTAACGCAGCAGCATTTCTGTTTCTTTCTTTTTGTCGGATTGTCGGACTAGTTGAAGTGTCGCACGCGATTAAAAATAAATTACATACAAGATATTTATAAATAAATATAGCTATAAGAAATCATAATTATTGTTTTGTCAACAATACATCATATAGCTAACTAACTCGTACGCTGATTGATCATTTACATCTTCAGACTTTGGTCTTGGGATGAATGAGCCAGGGAACATGTAGTCATACAAGTATTTTAATGTAGTCCTAATGTAGTTTCCCTAAACAAACAACATATATTTTCTTCACATTTCTCAAACACCACCCTCAGGCTCTACTCCTCCATGAGAATCTTATTCTCATTGCCGTTATCATTGTCACCTCCTATATCCTCATCTTTATCTTGAAGGCACGTCTTTCAGCCATCTGTCGTGAGAGCGTGACTCAATTATCTTTCAGCCAAAAAATATATAATTTCTGTGGAATATGTATTATGATTCACCAAAAGTCTACAATACTAACAGAACAACTCATAAGTGGTTAAATTTCAAGGTTAATTTCGCTATTTATTTTTATTCCTTTCCAACACATAGGAGCAAATTGTTCCAAACTGGCATGTATTTTAGAAAACCAGGATAGCAGCCTTGAGTGGAACAAGCAGCTCATTAATGAGTTATTGAGGTGTACTGCAAATAGTTAATTTAGATGGGAGAAACAAACTAACCTCTCCATTATATAATTTGCCTCATCTTGACTAATAAGTTCTGCAGATGACAGTGGCCTAGTAAACTGAGCAATATTCCAGAAACCAACATCAGGTTGGCTTGCAAAACAGTGCCTAGTAAAATATTCATGGAAAGAAGCAGGGCCCTTATTGTGTCACGGAAAAGCTATACCCTGATCGACTCCATGGGCGCGTGAGATGCAGCCTTAGCCTTTGCAGATCAACATTGAGTGCACAAGAAGCAGGCACTGCAGATGTTTTAGGTTTTCCTTTCGTCCCGAAAGACAAGAAAAGTTCACAATAAACTTATGACAAAACTATCCATGCTAAGAAGATGTCAACCTAAAAAGCACTTTTTATTGCGATTAGCTTTAATGCATCAGGAGGGTATTCTTCACAAAGATATCAAACAAGTATATAGAAGCATAAAGGTTGAACCAGATCTCTCAATAAAAGCTAACCTTGTCAGGATCTGTCTAAAGAAATACTCTTTCTCTGTATGTCGATTTCTGATCTTTTGTTCAGGTAGTGCATCAAAGAACTGGCAAGGATTTTCATTGTTTTTATGCAACCTGTCTAAAAACATTTTGTGAATGTAGGGACGATACCTATGGGCTTAATAGAAATGAAAGCAAAACCTTTAAGAACAGAATATCTTTTAGATTTTTGAGCCTCAGACAAAGCCAAATATGGTTCAACAATATTTTCATGCCTCAACCTTGAAAGAGCCCTTCTGCAGGTCACAAATACAAAAGAGAAACATTAAAGATGTAGTGTTTAACAGGAAATAGTAACATGAAAAAGACCAGACGAATACACAAGAACACAATTGCAGTTGCAATGCAACAGACAAAACTTTAGACTTATCGGAGCAATCATGAAGGCCACTTACAGCTTGTCATGGACAAATCAAAGCAAGAGAAGGCCACTTACGATGATATAATCTTGTAAAATATTTCTCTGGTCAGCTTCCTTAACAACATGAAATTGGAACCATGAAGTGAAACCCTGTTGACTGGCAAATGGTTTGTGAACCTACATGGTTTTAGAAAAAACAACATGAAATTAGGGAAAAGGAACACTGGAAAAGAAATAAGTAGTCATCCTGAAATTATAAATTAGTTTAGACCGCATCATATACCACACGCAACACGTCTATAATCTGAGGCATTTGTCCTTCATAAGAAATCAAGTGCACATGCTGCTCCTTAATAAACATTTTGAATCTACCAATTCGTCTAGAAAATAAAATATCAAAATTTGAATGTCGATGGCTTGACATACACGGATTAGATTAAATAATTCAAATATAAGTATCACAAAAAAAATTATGTAAGCAGTAAGCACAAACCTTACCTGTCTTCTTCCTTTTCAAAAAAGAACAATTTCAGCATCTTCATCCTTCAGAATTACATAAATTCACTTTCTTTTGCCTTGAATTTCAATAGATTGAGAATCATGTATAATTGGCTAATTGCATCTTGGATAAGCACCTGACTATGGCTACACCTCTGTGATGCGAAGTGTTTCAATCCCTCCTTTAAATTTAAAGTATGTCCATCTATCAGACTAATATAATGGCATGAATGATCACAGAACAGATTTGAGAACAAGAGATATATACCGCCAAGCAGATCGTCAAGTGCCTGGTCCTAGTTGTAATCCAAACAACAGATTGTGAAGGTATAACAACTCTTTTAAAAAAACAACTGCAAAAAGAAGTATATAAATCATCAATTCACATTGGAACGTGAATCCATCTCATCCACCTGATAAAGCCAAAAGAAGGAATGTGCTACTTATATGTATTAATTTTTAATTTCTATAATAAGATCAGCAAGAATAACACTTTTATTTAACACAGATGTACCTTAGCATAAAGGAAGTGGAAAAAATACAAGGCAATGACTGTTACCCAATGTTTTATTTCCTACTATTTAATTAATTATTAATATAATGGCAATATCCCCCACTTAATTCACAAGAGATTCATATTGGCTTTGTGTAATTCTGGAAACTGTCATTGATATCGTAAAAAAAATGTGGAATGCTACAAATATTTTTAAACCTAGTTCAACAAGTAACTACACATGATCAGTAGATATGAGACTCCGAGTTCTGATGATCTGAACATTCTTGCTGTTTGGTCATGGCCTGAAGGTAGCCTCCATTGCTGAGAGCCACAAGAAAAATGAGCTGTAATTACAGACATTTCAAATACATGTAGTGCCTACACAAATTAACTGAGGGTGCTGAGCCAACATGAAACAATACCACAGATTGGCCTGAAGAACAGCTTCTCATTCCCTCCAGGTCCAATTATAGAAAACACACATGCAATTGTTAAGCAAAAGCTCCTTGGTTTTGTTCATGCGAGCAAGAAGATAACCTAACTTCTCACCGTTTATAGAAAAAATAGATTACGACATGTACATTTCAGCAATGATGATTTCCACGAAGGCATATAAGACCTAGAATTGTAGCATTGCAATTTCCATTAAAAAACAGATGTACAATAAGCTTTAATTAACAACCAGCTTGTGCCATTGTTGTCATTATTGCTTGCAAGGAGTTGTTCAGAGAATTAACTACATTGACAAATACAAAAGGGATAGGGCATTCCAAAGTTATTTAATCCCACTTTTATTAAAACATCTAGATACTATCCTTCGTAGTAGGTTAGGCAGAATGCTTCCTGGTAGGTTTAATTTGTATGGCTTGTGAATGTCCAGAATAACAAGGATAAAACACATGATTTTATCATCGTTGATGGGGCACTGAAAAGCATTAGTTCATTCTTCTCCTCTCTCTGAATAATTCCTGTGTGTTTAATCTAAGAGAGCACCAGAAAAATTAAGAGCAAAATGCGAATTGCAAACACACAGGGATATGTATTAAAAACGTATCATGCATGAAGTAAAATAAAATATTTTTTAATACATTACCTTTCTATTATTTAATTTATGTCTGTTCAATCATGTTTCTAACATGTTGCTACCTCGTGGGTTCCAAGTGAGACATTCACAGCTCAATATATCGATATGCTCATTGACCGTGAAGGCACAGGTAATATGCTAGTATGCTAGAAACATTAAGCACTCATCGTTTGACTGTCTTAATATGCTTTGGTATACAAATTCCATGCAATTTGGCAATTAACCTATGTAGCCATGGAACAAACGGGTAAATCAGGTAAGCAGAGATAAACCTGCCCATGAGATAAATAATCAAACCTAATGAACGACGTAAGATAAGATGTATGGTAAACCAACCATTCGGTTCAGTTCGTACTCCTGCAGATTATGTAATCAGCTTGCATCATGCTTGCATGCATTTTGGAAGGTATACGTACCTTCCCAGCCGGTGTGGCTCTGCAGAAGTGCAGATCGTGATCGGTGCAACCCTGTAACGGCGTCAGGAACACAGGCGCCGGTGGCGTGGTCGAGGAGGATGCCCTTCCCCACGACGGCGGCGGGGGATGTAGACAGCGAGGACGTCGGCGATGCGGGACTGGAGCACGATCATGAGGGAGGCGGTGGCGTCCAAAGAGAAACACTTGTAGATCAGGTGATGCAAAAGTAAAACAAACAACAATGGGCAACAAACCCTTTTAGAATCGTCAGTTTTTTCGGTCTGCCCCTCCTTTCGTCACACCCTCGATCTGCCAGATGAGCCTGTGTGAGGGGTACGAAAATATAACTCCAGGTGAAAATTGTTTTCAATTCTCTCTCCCTTTATAGTATATAGATTATGCTTAACCAGCAGTAAGCCGCCCATTTGAGCGGGCTTAAAAGAATATTTGATTACGAACAGGAGGTTAGTGGAGACCAAAGAATATATGCTCTGCGCCTCTGCTTACCTTTTGTCGGGAACTTTAATAATTCTGTAATTACAAGAGGCTCTTTTCAAGAGTACCTGGACCCGTTGAAATCCTTTGCGTGGTTGAACGGACTACTCAAATCATTCCCTGTGTAACTTACGCCTTCCATGTTGGATAACGCACTCGTACGATAGCAACAGCCTTTATACTGCGCTCCACATGGAAACCGCCTTCCGGTACAGAAGACGGAGGTTTACTAGTGCGCGTCTCTTCGGATTCCTTGAGCCTAGAAGCTTCCGATTTCGAAACACGGGGACCAACGCCATCTCCATAGTCCAAACCCCCCCAAACCCTCGTTTCCCTTCGCCATTATCCGAACCCCTGACAAGCCCCAAGCAAGCTCCGACCACAGAACTGAGCCCAAAATGGCGGCCGCCTCCTCCATGCTCACCGCCGCGTCGCTCTCCTTCTCCGCGCTCCCGTCATCGCGCCTCCGTGCCGCTCCTCCCGCCGCCGCCTCCTTCGCCGCGGCGCCGCGTCGCGCGGCTGCCGCACCCGTCGTCGTGCGCGCGGCGGCCGCCTCGTCCAAGGCCACGGCTGCGGCGGAGGCGGCCCCGAAGAAGAAGAGGGCGACCGGCATCACCCAGCCGAAGCCCGTCTCGCCGGCGCTGCAGGCAATCGTGGGCGTCCCGGAAATCCCCCGCACCGAGGCTCTCAAGCGCCTCTGGGCCTACATCAAGCAGCACAACCTTCAGGTCCCGAGCATAACCCTAACTTACTTACCCTGTATCTGTAGAGCGGTCGGTGTATCTTGTTTGGATGCATAGTACATACGTTTAATAGCTTCTAACTGGAACTAATGTAGGATTTTACTCTTAAAGGTACCTCATTTTAGTTGATCTGGTTCAGGATTCTGCCTATAGTCACTGTAGGATTCTGCCAGTAGTCAATTTATCAATTAGCATCCTGCCAATAGTCAATGTATCGATAAGGATTCAGCCAATAGTCACTGCATCAGTTAGGATTTTGCTTATGAACTAATATTATTCTTGCTATAAGCATCGCAATGCTTTGGTGCTGTGATTTGTTTTTATTCAATTATTCGTAGGTGAATGTAATGCCCTGTGGCCGTCGGCGGCTCGCCGGCAGCGTGAGATCAACACAGGCAGAGAGATTGGAGTATGGTTGGGGAAGGGGAAGACCCTGAACCCCGATAGGATATTTCCTTCTCATTCAGAAACAACAACGATACACACTGTTTCCCGTTCGACACCTTTAACAGCTAACACGCCGGCTGACAATTCAGCCCCACCTGTAAGGCACACTCGCACACATCTGTAATACACACATACCACGCACTCCTGAACACGTATTCCCCTCGCTGCGCCTACTCCGCCTCTTCCAGGCATTACATCTCCCCCGGCTGCAGATGTTGCTTGTCCCCAAGCAACGGCGTCAGGAAACCTGTGCTTGACAACGTAAAAGTCTTCCCACATTGATGAAGTAGCAGGAATGCCTGTCCACTTGACCACAACTTGAGGAATGGCTCTGGATCCTTTCTTCACCAGATGGCGATCAAGCACAGCTTCAGGTGACAAGTCTTGTGCAGACATATCTGTCAATTTTGGTAGTTCCTTGAAGACTGGGGTGTAATTGGGTGTGAATGGCTTGAGTTGAGAGACATGAAAAACTGGGTGAATGAGACTGCCCTCTGGCAATTTCAACTTATAGGCAGCCTGGCCGAGTTTCTGTTCCACTTCAAAGGGGCCAAAGTACTTGAAGGCAAGTTTTGGATAAGGCCTTGTTACCACTGACTGTTGGATATAAGGTTGAAGTTTGAGTAAAACTTGCTCGCCCACCTGAAAACTTCTGTCAACACGGTGGCCATCTGCCTGAAGCTTGAAACGATTTTGTGCAGCAGCCAAACGTTGCTTCAGGGAGGCCAACTGATGCTCCCTTTGTTGCAGAAACTCAACAGCTGGATTGACATCTTGAGGTTCCAGGGGTAAGAATGTGCCCAAGTCTGCATCATACCCATACAAAGCTCTAAAAGGAGAGCAGCCCAAAGAAGTGTGATAATTGGAATTGTACCATAATTCAGCCAAAGAAAGCCAAGTTTTCCACTGTTTGGGTGAATCTTGGGCAGCACATCTCAGGTACATTTCAAGGCACTGATTGACACGCTCAGTTTGACCATCTGTTTGAGGGTGGTAAGCTGAACTCCGTAGCAACTTTGTGTCCACCAATTTAAACAGTGCTGTCCAAAAATTACTTGTGAAGATTTTATCTCTGTCAGAGACAATTGTCCTGGGCATGCCATGTAATTTGACCACATTGTCAAGTACTACTTTTGCCACTGCTTGTGCATTGAATGGATGTTTGAGAGGAATAAAATGGCTGTATTTGGTGAACCTATCAACAACCACCAATATGACATTACACCCTTCTGACAGTGGCAAGCCTTCTATAAAATCCATAGATATATCCTGCCAAGCACCTTGAGGAATGGGAAGAGGTTGCAGCAAACCACTTGGATGGGTGTTCTCATGTTTTGCTTGCTGGCAGATTGTACATTGTTTGACAAAGTTGTCCACATCAGTTTTCAAACCTTTCCAATAAAAAAGTTGCTTGAGTCTGTAATGTAGCTTTTGTGCCAGAGTGGCCTCCAATAGCACTAGTGTGTAAGGCATCAATTAGTCTTGTTTGTAAGGCTGAATTTGCAGCAATCCAGATTTTGTTATTGAACTTGATGAGCCCTTGATGTAATGAGAACACTTGTTCATCTGGAGATTTGATTGCCAGCCTGGTTAATAGTTCTTGAGCTTGAGGATCAGTAGTATAAGAATTAAGCACCTCTTGGACCCACACAGGTTGAGCTTCAGAAATAGCTTGTATTGCTAGCAAATGACAACATCTTGACAAAGCATCAGCTGCTACATTTTCTTTGCCCTTTCTGTAGATGACTTTAACCCCATAAGCCTGGTCATTGCTTTTCTTTGCATTTCTGAGTGGAGGTTTTGCTCACTGAGATAAGATAAGCTCTTGTGATCTGTTTTGATGATAAACTCTTGTCTCTGGAGATATGGCCTCCATTTCTCAACTGCCATTATCAAAGCCAAGAACTCCTTTTCATAGATAGATAATTTCTGATGGTTGGGTCCTAATGCTTTACTCATGAAAGCCACCGGTTGATCTCCTTGCATCAGCACGGCTCCCACTCCTGAGTCAGAAGCATCTGTTTCAATAGTAAATGGTTTAGTGAAATTTGGAATGGCTAACACTGGAGCTGTTACCATTGCTTCCTTTAACTTGTCAAAGGCTGCTTGAGCTAGTGCAGACCACTCAAATTGCTTTTTCTTGAGCAGAACAGTCAAAGGTTTGGCCATCAAACCATAATGCTTGATAAATTTTCTGTAGTAGCCTGTGAGACCCAGAAATCCCCTCAACTCAGTTACATTGGTAGGAATTGGCCACTCAAGCATTGCTTCTATTTTGGTTGGATCAGTAGCCACACCCTGATCAGAAATTATGTGGCCCAAGTAATCAAGCTGGTGTTGAGCAAAAGAACATTTGCTGTGCTTGAGGAAGAAGTGGTGTTCCCTGAATTTTTCCAGAACAAGTCTGAGATGCTGGATATGTAATGCCAAGGTGGGGCTATAAATCAAGATATCATCCAGAAACACTAGCACAAATTTCCTCAGGAATGGACCCAAAATCTCATTCATTGTGCACTGAAAAGTTGCTGGGGCATTGGTAAGCCCAAATGGCATGACCCTAAACTGGTAATGGCCCTGGTGAGTCTTAAAGGCTGTTTTATGTTCATCACATTCCTTCATCCTCACTTGGTGGTAGCCAGCTCTCATATCCAACTTAGTGAAATATTTAGTACCAGCAAGTTCATCCAATATTTCATCAATAATAGGCATGGGAAATCTGTTCTTAATAGTGATGTCATTGAGTTTCCTATAATCAACACAAAAACGCCAAGTGCCATCTTTGTTCTGAACTAGAAGGACAGGGGAAGCATAAGGACTTGTACTTGGAGTTATAAGGCCAGCAACTAAGAGTTCTTGCACTTGTCTTTCTATTTCATCCTTGTGTAAAGGTGAGTATCTGTAAGGTTTAGAGTTGACAGGAATAGCACCTGGAATAATGGGAATGGGATGGTCATACACTCTGGGTGGAGGCAACTCTTTAGGCTCAGCAAAGATATCTGCAAATTCATCCAAGACCTCTTGAACTGCATCAGGTACAGGTACTGGTTCTTGAGGTGGTAGAGCTTTGACTATGGCAAAAGCCCATATATCATTGCCAGCATCCCACTTCAGCAGTTTGTCAGCTGAGAGCTCCTGAATAGCTAGATTGCTGGTCTTAACTCCTTGAATAGTGACATGTGCACCATTATGACAAAATTCCATGGTCTTATGCTCCCAATGGTGTGTAATGGGGCTGTGTTGTTTGAGCCAATCATAGCCCAATATGCAATCATAAGCCTCTAGATGCAAAACTCTCATATCACAAGTAAAAGTATGTCCTTGTATCCACCAGGCTAGTTGGGGTACCACCTGGTCAGAAACCAATACTTCTCCATTTGCTACTTGAACTACCTTTGGGGGTGCTGGTACTGGTTGTATGCCAACCTTCTGTAAAAATCTGGAGCTAACAAAACAATGGGAACTACCACTATCCACGAGCATCAACACCTTGTTCTTGACAAGAGCCCTCAACCTCATAACTTCTCCTTCATCTGTACCAGCAATGGCATTCAAGGACAGAGTACCAAAATCAGCAGCTAAAGCATCCTCAATGTCCAGCTGAGTTAAGACTTCTTCAGTTAACTGGATGTCCAAATCGTTAAGTATCAAGGCATTGGCTTGAGCTTTTGGTCTTTTAGTGCATTTAGCAGCATGGGTAGCATCATAAGGTTCCCTGCAATAGAAACACAGGTTATGGGTTCTGCAGTAATCTCTGAGTTGTCTCTCCTTAGAAAGTGTAGGGGTGGTGGCTGCTTTGGGCTGTTCCAATTTACCAGCAGAGGAAGTAGAAGCCCATCTGTTGCTGCCCAAAGGTTTCAGACTCTTTTTGGTATTCTTTTCTTGTTTCTGTTGTTGTATTCTTGCCAACATTACTGCTCTCTCCATTGAGTGGGGGACTTGACCCTGAACTGCATACCTGATGTCAGGCTTTAACCCCCTGATGAACTGGGAAACAAAATATGTGTCAGGCATGCCCCCACTATGCATGTCTACTTGAAATTGAAGTGTTTCAAAAGCAGCTGCATAATCTTCTACTGAGCCAACTTGTTTGAGATCCAATAATGCATCTATGGCATGTTGATAGTCATATGCTCCAAACTTCTGCTCTACATCCTTGATGAATTGATCCCAATTGTCCACCATATTTTTCCTGTTGTAAACTCTAAACCACCTTGAGGCATTTTCATCCATATGCATGACTGCCGTCATAATCTTCATATGGTCAGGTATATCAAACATCTGAAAGTAAGTTTCACACTTGTCACGCCAAATTGTTGGGTCCTGACCTTCAAATCTGGGAAACTGCATTTTGGGCAATGAGTTCTTGTGAGCAGTATGCCCAAAAGGACGCCCACCAGTAGCAGAACGATGGTAATGTGGTTCCCCAAAAGCTGAATGGTCCTGGCGGTAGTGATTCTGACGATGAGCAGTATTGGTGGATGGTGTTGGACTGTCCCCATTGCCCTGATCTTCTTTCCTCATCTGTTCCAAAGTAAGCGTTGCTACTGCTTGACCAGTAGTCTCCAATTGCTGGGCTAGGACTTGTTGCTCTCTCATGGACAGATCCATGGCCTTACTGTTGATATCCAACTTGACCTGCATTTGCTGCTGAGCAATGTGAAGGTCCTCTATCTTGGAGAACAGTAGATCAACAGATTCCATCAACCTATCCAGCTTTGCGTCAGCCTTCGCAGCTCCCTCCGCCATGGCGTCCAGAAGCAACTGAGACTGCACTGAAGGTTTGGGTGGAGCCGTGGTGAATTGCCCACAAATCGACCCGTGATGGAATGGGATTTACAGGAAGTCAATCGCCGTCGCCGGTGCCACGCGGCAAACGACGAGACCTCAGCAAACCCACCCCGTTTACGGCTCAGATCAACAGAGTTCTGCAATTTGACCCACCAGCAACCGATCCAAGGCCTTGTGCCCCAAAATCGTCGGAGGGAAGAAGGAATTGTAAAGTGGAACACCTGAATCAGAGAGATGAAGCACCGCCGCCGTGCGCCGCCTGCTCCGCCGATGTGGCGCACCACCGCCACCCCCAACACCCACGCCGAGGAAGATGAGTCTCTGATACCAACTGTAATGCCCCGTGGCTATCGGCGGCTCACTGGCGGCGTGAGATCAACATAGGCAGAGAGATTGGAGTATGGTTGGGGAAGGGGAAGACCCTGAACCCCGATAGGATATTTCCTTCTCATTCAGAAACAACAACGATACACACTGTTTCCCGTTCGACACCTTTAACAGCTAACACGCCGGCTGACAATTCAGCCCCACCTGTAAGGCACACACACGCACACATCTGTAATACACACACACCACTCACTCCTGAACACGTATGCCCCTCGATGCGCCTACTCCGCCGCTTCCAGGCATTACAGTGAAGTAAGCGAGAAGGTTGTATGATAGATCATTCTGTCTGCCCATGACATTTCCAATTAAGTAGAACTCTGAAGTCTGAAGGCATTATCATTAAGTCACAGTACATGATATTTGGGTTCAGAGAATCGATGGAGTTTGTGGCATTGTGGTCTTACATATAGTGCTGCATTTGATATGGTACGCGGCGGGTGATCTGATGATTGTAATGCTCTACTAGTTGGTTGTGATAAACATATAATTTTCTTTTTCTTGGGAATATATTTGTTGAACAGGATATGCTTTCAGGATTTTGTGCTGTTGTAATTTCTGTTTGCCTTTGTATCTGAAAGATCATCCCAATTCTATATCTGAATTTTGGGTTGATACAGGTGCTCGGTTGATTTGGATTGCTTAGAATCCAACTCCACAGAACCTTAACTTTGGACTTCAAATTTAGTATGATAAAGTTGAAAAACTCGTTAGTGAGATAATTAAGGGGGTCAAACAATGTCCTGAGGTTCTTTTTCTCATCATTAAAGATTGCTTGCGCACCAAACGTCATATAAAATTTTAGGGATGTGCATAGTTATGTACTAGATGTATTTGGGCATGATTCACACTTTTATCAAGTCCGCTTTAACATCTGCATTCTCATACTGCACTGTCTGCCTTGTGATCACGGGGAAGATACCTCTCACTTTCACAGCCACTTTGCATGTTAACTTGTGTAACACTTTCACCCTTTGCTTTCAGGATCCCGCAGACAAGAAGGTGGTGGTTTGTGATGAGAAGCTGAAGGCCCTGTTTGCTGAGCGGGAGCGTGTTGGATTCCTTGAGATCGCCAAGCTTCTCAACCCCCACTTTGTGAAGTGAGAGGCCTCTTCCGTGGAGTTGAGTTACCGTAGTGACCTAGACTTCTAGAGAGTTGGTTTTTGTTGGTTCTGAGTTAGCTCGACTTAGTAGGAGACTCTAGCTCGTCGCAGACAATGTTTGTGTGCCCCTGGAACCTGGTGGTGGTGGCTATCTGAAATCTGAATTACTGGCCATGTTCTGAACAACCTTCAGCTCTTTTGCTTGTAGCTTGCGTGTGTTAACAAGCTAAGCTCTCGAGTTTAAGAATTGCCGAGTGCATCTCAGCTTCGCTATGAATTATGCGTTCATTTCGTCGCTTTTCAGCAATTTGCACTCGATTCAGGCGGATAATTGAGCTAGTAGTATTTGTTTTAGAGGAAGGTAGGAGTTTTATTGGTTATCATTCGAAAGGTTTACAAATGCAAAATATGAAGTAGATTGGTCCAGTTACTCCAATTTATGGATGGGCTTAATTATATAGGCCTACTTGGGCTGGCCTGACCTGGTGGGTTGGACCGTTATTATAGCCTTTCGGCCTATCCAGCTCCAGCTCTTGTTAGGCCTAGCCAAACGCTCGGACAATTTCTCGACGAGTGCGGAGTGCCGCTCCGAAATGACAGTCGGCAATCGAGTAACCGACTCGACGACAATTCCTCAGCTTCTCCGAGCATCTCTTGCACAATTCGGATCTCCCCCAAATGCGTCGCTACTTTTGCCTACACCACTCGAGTGAGGGGTGCAAGTCGTCTTATTACGAACAATGGTGAACGAACTGCCAGTTCGAGGCGAGGCGAAGGGGTATGATCCCGGGGTCCGGGCTTCCGGCACACGGTTCGATCCCGTGTCCCCTCCCTCCCTCTAGACGTTGGACTCCACACATCCCGACATGAACCTTCGAACTCCGCATGACGTGGCTCACCGACCGGCTCCTGGTGCGTGCGCGCGCACCACCTGGCCGCCGGCTCGGCGCTGCCTGCAGCCTCCCAGTCCCAGCACGGGTCCCGGGCCAGTCTCCCCACTTCCACGCCACGCCCCGCCACCAAAAGATCAGGACGAAGGAAACGGCGTAGTACGTCCTCGTCAGCCAGCAGCGCGACGGCGGCACGGGAGGCTCACACAGGGAGAGCTCTGCTCAGCTCGGCATGGCCAAGCCGTCGCGATCGCGCGCGGTCTCCTTCACGGCCGTGGAATCGCCGAAGCCGACGCGCCCGCTCCTGTGTTTCTATCCGCTCGGCCCCCGTCCTCCACCGCACGCCGCCGTGCCTCAGATCGATGATTCGGTCGCGCTCATGTGCCGCCGCTGCCGTCCAAGCAGGCGCGCCCAACAGCGGGAGCCAGCGCGCCGCAATTGCAACGTGCGCTCGGGGAGGTTAGCGTTAGAGAAAGAGCACGTCTTTCTGACAGAAAGTCGCGGTGAAGGACGAGCAGGTGAACGCCCGTCTGCTAGCTGAGCGTCCGAGCTGCCGGTTTGTTGTCCGCGTGTCTGAGGCTCTGAGCCCGGGCGTATCCAGCTCGAACGCATCCTGCAGACTCGGATGCTTTCATCATGTATAAGACCGTTCGTTAGTGGCCGGGTTATTACTTGCCTTGTAAGGATAGCATGTTCTCTCCTCCCACTTTACTTTACTACTCGACTGCTCGTCCTCTCATCTTTACCACGCGTGGTTCCTAGCTTCCTGCCCTGCTGCGGCTCACTTGCACGCCACATCCTTTTATTACGGGGTCAGAGAGCATGCGTGCTAAGGTATGTAAGTGACTCGCGAATGTTCCCAGCCCTCGCTCGCTTGACACTTTTGACAGGGTTATTAGGAATAATGTAGGACGGTGAATAGAAAACACTGGCACCTCCCAATTACACTTGCCCGGATAAAGGTAGCAGTCCCACGAGCACGCACGGATGGGGTAGCTCGAGGCTCTTGACGACGTGTGGAGTGAGAGTTTGAGAAGCTCCGCATGGACTTATGAGATCAACCGTGGCACAAGGGAGCAGTTGACACATGTACAGTGGACGGCTGTACGAAACTGTACATGTAACTTGAAACCTAGAGTACTACCGTACGTGAATGCTTCAGTGTCACCAGTTCAACGAAGTAAATGTGGTGTCAGCTTATACTTTACCTACGTGCCATTGTTTTCCAGAGGACCGTGTCGATACCGATCTCGGCTAGCTGCAAGGCTGGAGTCAAGTCAGGTACGCGATCGGTGAGAGGGATCGGTCGATCGGACGCAAATATGTGGTCACAATTGGCACTCATGAGCCATATATGCACGATGTTTCTCCCGCTACACGGTCCCCCACAGTGGCGATACCAATGCCTGCAGATTTCTATGCAATATGCTCCTCTGGCCGATGCCCACGGACCAGGCAACACAGTGCTGGACCGGCCGTTTCGTACTTCTCCTCGTTCCCTGGCCATTAGCTGGAGACCTGATCATCGAGAGTGCACCAACCTTAAAATCTTGGCTGCCTAACCTTTACACACGATGACACGAGGGACTTACCCCCACGGTCCATAAGCTGATCACAGTTCAGTTCTGGTGGCGTGCGTCACTGTCTTGCGGGAGTTGCGGTTGCAATCTTTGTACCACAGTAGTAGTACTTACCACTCTTTTGTCCATGTTTTACTCCACCTTTACTGCTCATGCTGAACATGCACATATGCAAAGGAGTTAAATCCCACCGAAAAATGTCCTCTTCAGACAACCACAGTCCACACCTACAACTTCCAGCACCATTATTAGTTTGTTACTGACCGAGCTGCCAAAGTAATCTGGTAGCAGTACTAGCGTGTAGCAACAAGAACAGGTTTTGTATTTGTATGTGAGTACGTATAACGTTGGTGTGTGATCTTAGTATCTTACCATGGTCAAGTGAATTCACCTAAGCATAACGATCACCCTTAAAGAAAGGTCAGCCTCTTGGTTTCCAGCTCACATCTCATCAATACAACACCACGACATGGGTCCATCCATGGCCTCTGCTGACGCCTCACGCAGTCACGCTCACACAGGCCACCAGTTAAGCCAACCCCTCTGCAACGCAAGGCCCCAACAAAGCGAAGAAGAGCCTCCAGTCTCCAGCTGCTAGCCCCAACTACCCTTCCCTGGTTACACACACCACCGTCCGTCCACCGCTGAGCAAAAGCCAAGGACGGGCCTATAAATCACCCCAAAACCCCAGCCCACCACCTCACTTTATCACCACCACCCCCAGCCTCTGCAAGCTCACTGCTCACACAAAGCGAAAGCAGCAGCGGCAGTCTAGTGCCTGGAGCAGCTGACGCCGGCAGGATGAAGCTTCAGACCACGGCGACCCTGGCTCTCCTCCTCTTCCTCCTCCTGGCGCCTCCTTCGCTCAGTGTCTCCATGGCTGTTGGATCAGGTATCTCACGCGTCTTGTTGATCCCATTTCTGATGCTGCTAGTAGTGATTTCATCGCTGCTAACATGAGTTTGCTCTTCTTGTTCTTGTTGGATGCGTTTCGGCAGAATTCTGCGACAGCAATTGCGCGAGGAGGTGCTCCAAGGCGAGCCGGCACGACGACTGCCTCAAGTACTGCGGGATCTGCTGCGCCGACTGCAACTGCGTGCCGTCCGGGACGGCCGGTCACAAGGACGAGTGCCCCTGCTACCGCGACATGACCACCGGCACCGGCAACCGCACCAGGCCCAAGTGCCCATGACTCCTCCCTCTCTTTCGCCGTCACCGGCCGGCTGGCTGGCGTAACGCGCGCATTATAGGCTAAGCACGCATGCATGCACGCACACCATGAGCATGGATGCATATATGTTTGTCTGGACTCTGGAGAGATCTGTGTCCTGCTAGTACTCTGCTTGCCCTTGGCACCTGAACTGGAGCTTCTGGATTCACTTGCCACTACTGCTATGATGTACATGGGGCAAGAAATGGAGCTGATGATGTGGTATTAGTGACTATTAGTGTTTTATACTAGCCAGGTGATAATAATGTTGTGTCTGGCAATAAAGCCTTTGTTTAGGATAGATGAGATGCTAGAGATCGTGTTTATTAGTTGGAGTAAAGACTACAGAGTCCTCTCTGCTCAAATGTGCTTTTTGGGTGCGGGTTTTGTGTGAGCTTCGGCTCAGCTACAAGGCAGGGCGGCATGACTGAAGCATGCGACGAGCGTCGGTGGCGCAGGCGGCGTCGGGCCTACCCCGGCCCAGTGCTTCAGTTACTCCTCAGTGCTCACTGAGTGCGACGCGTCGGCGATTTGTTTCTCTCACAGAGTCACCCAGCCCCACTGAACCGCCGCAATGAAGCCTCGAGTTGATGAGGTCTTTGCCGAGTCTGCTCACCTACTGGTCACAGTACTAGGTGCGGTGCAGCTGGGCACTGGGAGCTCAGACCTCAGAGTGGAAAATGTGGGATCCATCGTTGATTGTTCCGCGGTACCCGTGAGCAGTAAAAAACAGGTCACTGCCGAGGACAGTGCCCGACTGCCCGGAGGTTGCTGTCGAGGACTATAAAAGAATGCTAGCTGGCCACCACATTTCACAGTGAAACTTCTTTACTGAACATCGAACAATCAGAGCATAGCTGCAAGAAAGGATGACCAAATGACCTGCATCTGCATGTAGCAGGTGGCGACTTGCCCTCAGCACTACACAAGATTTGCTACTTGCGCCCGAATGGGAACGAGCTTTCTAGAGGCTGCAATAATTTTACTACGCTAGTGTGCTATAGTATATTGCTAATTACAGTTAGTTCTAACAAACACAAGATTAATCTGTTCGAGGTGACCCCGATTAACCCCTCGGTGATGAGTGGTTACATACAAGATGCAGCAGGCGAGCACATGCAGCCAACCTCTTCTGCAAAGCTATTTGAGCAGTAAAGAAAGAAAAGATGACCTTCCCAATGTCATCAATATCTTACAGCATGTTATGCTGTATACAGAATTAAGACCACCAAACCACACAAAGCCGTTGAAATAAAGCCTAATGTACAGAAGAAGCAAGAACTCCCTACTTATTTCATATAACATCAATTCAGGATACAACAGCAACCGAACATCGATATATGCAGCAGCAAGCCAACAACCGAACATCGTGCAGCCACATAAGTTCAGCGGCCTAACTTTTCCCCCCAAAGTCCCAAATCTCATTTCATACTGTTGCACATATTTCTCTGAACACACAACATTACGGCACCAGATGCTTCCTACCCTAGAGAGGGGGCCTTCACGATCAGGTTACATCAGACCCTATTCTTGCACAGGAAAGTGTTAGATGAATCTGAGTCAAAATCTGAACAAGATATGAGCGAGAGTGCTGAATAAGGATGACTCATTATTTCCCAACTTCCTAGTGCACTTTTGTGTGCAACAGATGACTCAAGCACGTTTCATAATTATTGCACTCGCACAATAGATTACAGAATAGGCGACCAAAATTGAGCTCAAAACTAACCCGAGTACAACACTTCAGCAATGTTTACACCAATTAGGAACAGAGGGAGATACAAAAGGGTAATCACTTCAGTAGCATTTCAGCAATCTGAAC
Source organism: Setaria italica (assembly GCF_000263155.2). Taxonomy (NCBI): domain Eukaryota; kingdom Viridiplantae; phylum Streptophyta; class Magnoliopsida; order Poales; family Poaceae; genus Setaria; species Setaria italica. The sequence continues at coordinate 4,915,850 of NC_028458.1, forward strand.
AGCATTGAGCGCAGCACCTTTACGTATCTGATCGCCACAGACAAATATGTCCAACCTGCCATAGTGTAGATGATTAGGCTGAGTGTGAAGATTCAATATCATATACAGGTAGTGTATCACAAATTCACAACAGTGCCTATGTTCATAGCTGCAACTATTAAACAGGACCCATACCCTCGATTATCATCTTGTGACAAGTCCTGGCGAATCCTACCCACTGCTACGTCATCTTTATCTGATACCTGAAATATACAGGATTACTTTTTGTTAGTAATCATCTTCCTAACTTTCTCCACTGAAGGCAGGAGCTCTGTGGATGAAATGAGGGACTGGCAATAGCATCCACACTGGTCTTAGATTGATGGGCAGAGATAAAATCAATGAAAACAATGTCCAGTTACCTCTAGTGGCGTAGGGAAGCGATTAGCTGCACGATCATCAACAATGGTAACACCAGGAGCAGCCCTCAGAATTTCTCTGGCAGTATCCTTCAACGTACATATGCACAAAGAACACAAGTTCAGAAGTTGCAGAAATACTATAGCTAGCAAGCAGCATTTTGGTTTTCTTTCAAAACCTCAAACTCAAATAAATTGACTGCCTAGATGACAAGTATCAGGTCCCAAGGAATAACCACTCAGTGCAAAAAATGTCAAAGAGAATAGTACAATACCAATAAAGATATTGCTAGAAACAGAAAAGTTTTAATGCTAGCTGGCACATAGCATGCAGATACTAACCTCATCAAGTGCCTTCTCAAACTGTAGATTGACACTTTCAGCATGTGCACGCATCACAGGAACCCGTATGCATGTTGCAGTTACTTTCACATCCTTGTCATTCTAGGAATGGAGGAGCTTAAAAGTTAGAAGGCATCTCAAATTGTCACAATGAGAGAAAAATTTGGCAGAGAGTAATGCAGACTCCAAAGTTGTTCAGACCAATGACACAAAGACTTACCCAGATTTTTCTGGTCTCTTTCACCATTTTCATTTCTTCCTCATTATACCCATTTTCAAGAACTGGTGCATTGTGCGAAAATATATTAAAAGCATACTGCACAAGGGACAGAGATATTCAGGATGAAGAGTTCATGACTAAATTAACTTTATGTGTTCAGGACAGTGCATTTTGCAAGCAAGAACAACCTGTTGTTTGAAAATGTTGCATGTCGGAGCCTTCCCTTCCAAGACCTAAATGAAGTGTAGATCACTGAGTGTGTAACCAAACAAACATCAAAACTGGAAAGATCAACATAGGGAAGAAGAAAAAAATTGTACCTCCTTAGTCTGCAGTTTAAGTTCTTCCATTGCTGCAGCACCAGCACCACTTGCGGCTTGGTAAGTGCTAACAACCATCCTTAACACCTGCCAAATTAACAAATGGCCATTAATTTGTTTGCAAAATGCACCCAACAAGCAAACCATACATGCTAAAAAAGGCCGTCAAGCAACAGAAACCATGCTGCAAAAATACTGTAGCACATACAAAGCACATGTAACCCCAACTGCAAACCTTAGTATGATTCATCACATCCAAAGGTTTCTGGCCACAGAATGCACAAGCTGTGACATCATCAATTGGATAATGCACATGCAAAAATACTGTACCTCATACAAAGCACATGTATACCAAACTAATCAATGTAATCTCTACTGCAAACCTGAATCACCTCCAAAGGTTTCTGGACACAAAATGCACAAGCTGTGACACCATCAATTGGATAATGCACATAAATTCTTCAGACAGACGAAGAATACTAGAATTCCCAAAATACAGAAGAATTGATACTGTCCATCTTTGGTTGATAAAACCTCTTCACTGCAAGATTAAATATTCACAAAACAGCCTCATAAGTGATTGTAATTTTGCCTAGCGGTAATATGACCTTTATGTTCAAGCCTTATAAAAGAACTAAAGTTCGACGTGCCAATAGTTGGTTAGATGAACTGATTCATCTATAAGGATCACATAAAGCATCATTTATTCTTTTTCCACTAAGGACCTCACCCGAATTTCATTACTAGGACAGCAACGAAATTACAGAGTTTTGAACGTTTAATATCTCTTTTGCTTAAAGCCAACAACTGCAAAAGGGACCTCCAGTAGAGCGGCACACAGGGCCTTCTGACTGAGGCTTGAAGATAAACTAGACCTTACATTCAACAGCTTTAACAGCAAACTATCCAACAAATAAAAGCTTCTAATAGTCAACGATCCAGCAGGGCTTCCATGGTTATGTCGAGGACTCACGAAGTTTGGTACCAGGAAGCATCATTTATTTGAAAGATAAGACTTCTATTTGGTACGAGGCAGCATAATTCCAGAAATTAATGTTGGATTTCCGCTATCCAATAGCATAGGGATTACACATTTTTCAGTATCAGCCATTCCTCGCCTCAAAGTTATTTCGAGAAGTGCCAAAAAGGTGAAAAGATGGCTGCTGACAGTGACAACCGATAAAGTAAAGTGCCCAAAGGTGCATACCTTGGCGTGGCGATGGAGCGGCGTGGCAGCCATGAGGCAGATGATGGTCGAGCAATTCGGATTCGCCACAATCGCGCCCTGCCCCAGCCGGACGTTGGCCATGGCCTCCGGGTTGACCTCTGGGATGACGAGCGGCACCTCGGGGTCCATCCGGAACGCGGAGCTGTTGTCCACGACGACGGCGCCGCGGGCGACGGCCGCGGGCCCGAACTTCCGGCTGACGCCCCCGCCGGCGCTGAAGAGCGCGATGTCGACGCCGTCGAAGGCCCCCGGGGCCGCGAGGTCCTGGACTGTGTACTCGCGGTCCTCGAAGGCGAGGCGCTTCCCCGCGGAGCGCTCGCTGGCCAGGAGGCGGAGGCTGCGGTAGGGAAAGTCCCGGTCCGTGATGACGCGGAGGAACTCCTGCCCCACGGCGCCCGTGGCGCCCACGATGGCCACGGAGGGCCCGTCCTCGCGCAGCGCCATGCGGACGGTGCTGGGCCGGCGGCGGGAGCGGCCCGCGGACGGCGCGAGGAGGTGCGCGTGGCGGACGGCGGCGGCGGCCTGCATTGTGGCGGCGCGCGGGGCTGAGGTGTGGGGTGGGTGAGGGGGTGGCGCTGACGACTGATCTTGATTAGGGTTTTAGGGAGGAGAGGAGAGTGCCGGATCGAGTGGGGTTTTGTGGGCGCGCACTAATCCGTGGACGCTGGTGGCTGGCGCGTCCCGTTTTGGCTGCGATGGCTCACGGAGAGACAGACAAGGCCAACTTGATCTTTTCCTGATGCTGTGCAGCAAAACGGCAAAGGCTACCCGTTGATTCTGGTCAGCCGGTGTCTGACAGGCGACGATGTGCCGTAAGCGCCGCCATGAATCTGGTTTTGTCTGCCATCGCGGCGCATTGCCGTGGCTGCTGTGCTATGGGCCGTCAGTGTATTACTTTAGTTCTGGTTATTATTAGTAATTTTCTCCTCCAAGGACGCAAATGAAACGGAGACGTCAAAGCTTTAAACTAAAGTACTGTGTATTTTGAGCTTACCAATTCCACATCAAAGCTTTTTTGCAAAAAAAAAATCACATCAAAGCTTATTCCTACGCAGTTTTGTTAGTCTAGTGTTTGGTTGAGTGTCCAAACTCTCGCAAGCTTCACTTTGTCGACATCCTCCTGGTCCACGTTTTTATGACTAACTTCGCCACGCTCACCACTTAGAATTTATCGGTCACACTAATTTGTCCAACTCACAGTTTTCCATACATTAGTTATAGCCAACCAAAATTCCAAGGAAAACTAAAAGAAGAACAGATTAATAGTGTTCTTGAAAAGAAAACAGATAATAGTGTGCTATCAGAAAAAAAATAACAGAATTGTAGGCTTCTATTGGACCTAAAGTAACACCATTAAATAATTGGGCTTCCGGCCTTCCAGACTTCCGGGTCCATATGCAGCAAACCTTGTCCTTATCAGTATCGCAGCCCAGCCCATGTCCGCGCAAGTTTCTAGAGGATCCTAGGTCATTCGCCCCAGTTCTTGGTTCTACCCCTTCGCTTCCCTTCCCCTCCCTCCCGCCGCGACGCAAAGCCGCGGCCGCCAAACCTGCAAAGGCGAACTCCCAGTCTCCAACGAGCACCGCAGCCAAAACAAAGCATAGCGATCGCGAGAAGCTTCCACAGAGCTTGTCTCCTCCACGAGTGCTCCCGACGACAACTGTTCCACGGCGTCAATGGCGAGCTCCGGCGATGATGGGCGCGTGGTGGTAGACCTCCGCTCCGCGGCGGAGTCGGCGGCCGGGGCAGGCGGCGAGGAGGCGCACGCCACGCCGCTCCACGAGATTGAGTCCCTATGCATGCGCTGCGGCGAGAACGTGAGTGCCCCCCGACCCCGTGGCTTACCTCTCGTTTTCTGTTTTTCCGTTCTGTTCGGTTCAGGATGCTTGCTGCTGGCTCTGAGGCTTGTTCCTTCGCTCTCTCTGTGTTTAGGGCACCACGAGGCTGCTTCTAACGCTGATCCCGAACTTCCGGGAGGTACGTAGTGTGCTTTTTCATGGCGTGAGCTTCTTACTCTGATTAGTACTGATTAGAAGGAGCCGTGAAATTTGCTTTGTGAATCTGCAGGTGGTTCTGATGGCCTTCGAGTGCCCGCATTGTGGTGAGAGGTAATGATGTGCTCAATTTTTATTTATTTACTGGAAACTTGGGCCGACTGTAGGATTGGTAGAGCTATTGTCTGCATTTGGTGGATACTGATTTCAGTTTGCGCACAATTACATCAGGAACAATGAGATTCAGTTTGCTGGACAGCTTCAGCCGAAGGGTTGCTGCTATCGCTTGGAGGTTCCATCTGGGCAGAGCGAGGTATGTCTTATGCATAGCGGTTACCTCTTTATTTGTTTGTTGTTAGTAAAATTAAGCCTTCTTGTAATTTGTTGTTACAAACCTATCCATGGTTTAACATTTGGTATAATAAATCATTACTGTTACTCAAATACCTACTGTGACTAACTAGTGGTACTGGTGCAGATACTGAACCGTCAGGTTGTGAAATCTGATTCAGCAACTATCAAGGTATGCTGATATTTGATTTGTCGATACATTTACATGTAAATTCATGCGCTACATTGCTTTTGTAACTTCTCACTTTACTCATCTACAGATCCCAGAATTGGACTTTGAGATTCCTCCAGAAGCTCAACGTGGGAAGTGTTCTACTGTACGCTTCATCCCTTGCTGTGTTTGATTTGTCGCGGAAACACGTTCCTTTCAAATATTTTTTCTGCTGCTAGCTTGCTTATTCTTTTACCTTGTAAATCAGGTGGAAGGGATTATTATGCGAGCTGTGGATGAGCTGCAGGCTCTTCAAGATGAAAGAAAGGTGAATCTTGGCACTTTGTATGCTTGGCTTTCTAAATTTGAAGTAAGCCACATGTTGATGTACTGACGTGTTAATCATCTCCTGCAGAAAGTAGATCCTCAAAAGGCTGAAGCCATCGATCAATTTTTACTGAAGTTGAGATCCCTTGGGTCTGGAGAAGCTGCATTTACCTTTATTCTTGATGATCCTGCAGGAAACAGCTATATTGAGAACCCGTAAGTTTGTTTTGTATACCTCAGAATTCATATTATTTGAGATCTAGAATTATATGGTAGACACTGTTTGAGGCATCATAGAACAAATGCTTGAGCTACGTTTATGTTAATATTGTTTACATTGTCTTTTCGCATAACCCACAGTGATCTGAATTAGGTAGAGTGTGCTATTACAAGATTTTACGTAGGAAAGATAGTAATAGTAGGTATGTTTTTTTAGTGTTCCCTTGCATGTAGCTTTTTACTTTGGCACTTTGATTAATCTTCATAAACCTACAGGCATGCTCCATCATCAGATCCTTTGCTATCTGTGAGATTCTACGAGAGGACACGTGAACAGCAAGCAGCACTTGGTTTTCTTGCTGAACCAGAACAACCTGGAGAGGCTGTTTTGCCTGTTTCAGCAGTGGGATCCAATTCTGGTGGGTTGCAAGCCGAGCCCCATGGCGCAGTTGGAGCCCTTGCAGGTCGTCGTGCTATAGCACAGGGCAACCCTGATGAAGTTGCTGCAGCACTGTGTAGATACGCAGCACCAGAAGAGGTACTTCTACATAGTTGCTGCCACTAATCTCATCAAGAACCATGTCTATTTGTATCTTACAAATTTCATTGGATAGGTTGATGTGTTGCCATCATCATGTGGGGCCTGTGGAGCAGAATGTGTCACACGTTTCTTTGCTACAAGTATCCTCCTCTCCCTCACTTACTGTCTTACATGCATAATTTCATTGTGGAATAAGTTAGAAATAGAGTACACACACTTTCAAAAAAAAAAAAGAAATAGAGTACACACAATGTCTATGTAGCCTTTATGTTATTTGCCTGATCAAGCTTGGAATGGAGCATACATGCATATGTATCTTGTCTATGTTTATTTGATTTTGTTATGAAGTTTGTTCTCTCAGCAAAAAAGAAAGACTAGAAAAATCAATCTCTTACCTGAATGAAAGGCCCGTGTTCGCATGCAATTGTTCATAGTTGAAACCCTCCATTGGACTTTTTTTCATGGTGCTAAGATAATAGCTGTGAATAGCCTTTAACTAGCCAGAAAGGGTGCGATTATTGGCCAGTTGTTGAAGATATAGGTGGCATGCAAGAATTAGCTTGTTGAAAATACAGGTCTTTGTCAATTACTCAATTTAGAGTCCTGCATGTATATGAGAGTAACTGATATTCCTGATAGCCTACTAAAGCTGTTCAATTAACATGGACCATTGTTGGTTGATCCAGATATAGCATTTATGATTTGAACCGGTGAATACTAGTTTTGGGATGGGGCTATACTGGGCAATGAACAAGGCATAAATGCCATTTTTTCTGGATGGTTTTTTTAGCTTTACACCATTTAAACAGGAATAGTTTGGTTGGGTTACCACGCATGCTTACAGGGAGGTATAACGATTCATGTGGTCAGGAGCCTGCAGCATAGTGCAACCCTTTGATTAGGTTCCTAAATGTAGGCACAAAACATTTTAGTGATTCCTTTCTGCTGTTTAATGCTGCAAGTAAAAAGTATCTGATCCTTGACCTTTTCTAGAGATCCCATATTTCCGGGAGGTGATTGTTATGGCAACAACATGTGACATCTGTGGTTACCGCAATTCAGAGGTCAGTTTCAGTTTGAGTGTCTTACCTGGATCGTTTTGTAAAATTACCTGTCTGGTACCTTTTGACAATTCTGTGAACTCAAAATTTTCTTTTTTCTTTGTTTAATCAGCTGAAGCCTGGGGGTGAAATTCCAGCTAAAGGAAAGAAAACTACGCTACGTGTTCAAAATGTAAAAGACCTCACTCGTGATGTCATAAAGGTTAGGATGTTTCCTGTTTACAACTCGCATGCCTATGTGCAAAAGTGCAAGATTGATGACTAAAAACCTTGGGTAGGGATATTAATGTTGCTTTAGTACTACAACTCAAGGTTATTCGGCGTTAATGACCTGTTATCCTGTCAAGTAAAATTGACTGCAACTTGTAAATCCTTCAAAATCTTGCTGTATGCTGGACATAACAACTGGCTGTTCTTTCTTTATATTTTGACTTCTTTTGGGTCTGTAATATGCGATCTTTATCCCCACTTGAATATGGCTCTTATCTTGGTAACCGGCTGGGCCTATTTTACTTGACAGGATAACCCTGAGGGGCCATGCTTGCCGAACCCAGCCCAATAGGCCCAGCTGACTACCTATACCTTTTTCATTACACAGATCTCATAAAGAGACCCTTATTGCTATCTAAGCCTAACCCTGAGGGACCATGCTGCTGAACCTGGCCCAATAGGACCAGCTGACTACCTATACCTTTTTCATTACACAGATTTCATAATTTGTGATTTTGTTTAACCTGTATCGGATCCATTGTGCAATATACGACTTTGTTCATTTGGAGTGTTTGTTTTTCAGTCAGATTCAGCTAGTGTGAAAGTACCTGAACTTGAGTTGGAGCTCACAAGTGGAACGTTGGGTGGTATGGTCACAACGGTTGAAGGTTTGATCGTGAAAATATGCGAGGGTAGGTTTGCTTCATTTAATTCACTCCTTCACCCTCTGTTTATGATACCAAAATGCTATGCACATGCTTATTTGAAGCTGAACAGAGGATCTGAATGGAACATGTGCTTTTGCTTTTTTCCCCCTTAAAGCTCTGGAGAGAATACATGGATTCCACCTGGGTGATAGCACACTGGAATGGAAAAAGAAGAAATGGGATGATTTCAAGGATAGACTATCCAAGGTAATTCGTTGTTCTTTAAATAGCTTAGCTGGGAAGGTTTTATCCTAATGATACTATTTGTGTATGTGTTTTACCAGCTTCTGAGTTTACAAGAGCCCTGGACTTTAATCCTTGATGATGGATTGGCAGCTTCATTTGTAGCTCCAGCTACAGATTCGTTAGAAGATGACAAGCAGCTTACCAGTAAGTTAACCTTATCAATGAGTAAGATATATGATGGTGTATCCCTTCATATCGAGAATTGATATGACTGCATCTCACTTTTAAACAAATTGACTGATTTCTGTTACTTTTAGGGAATATCTATTTTTACTTAGCATGCATACTGGCAGTTAAAGGATGGATGTGCCTAAATGTATTATTACTTGTTCGTGTACTGAATGTGTTGTTCTTTGTGGATTGCAGTTGAGGAATATCAGAGGAGTTGGGAGCAGAATGAGGAACTTGGCTTGAATGACATGGATACTTCCTCTGCAGACCACGCTTACAACACAACCAGCACATGATTCTTGTTTTAATCTTGTGCTGAGAGTATTGTTGTAGCTTGTAACATTATCTATTTATTAACTTTTTCAAACCCCCGTGTGTACATTTCATTACTTTTGTATCTAACAATAACCTTCGAGCGGTAATGTGTTGTCTAAGTGTCTAACGGTGTTTTGAACCCTCAAAGTTTTGAACAGTGTTATCTATGATTGATGGTTGACTTCCACTAAACCTGCAATAGTATTTTACCCCTTAGGGAAAGTGCGCGCTATATTAAAAAAAGAAAAATAACAAAGAAAAAGAAAAAAATCAAATAAAATTTTATAGTGGTTTTCTGATAGAAATTTTCTTGGATCCTATGAATTGGCTTAATTAAAACCTTCGATTCATACAAGAGCCACGACGATTGAGTCTCAAGCTAAACAAAAGGCGGAAATTGCTTGATGATCATTTATTGAAGAGAAAAAAATTGTCTTTTGGGCAAACAAAATTGGAAGGAAGAAAATTTCTTTTTCTTTAGTGAGAACTACTTGAATTTCTTTTTCCAATCTAGTTGCAAGATCTAAATAGCGAGTATGAATCATAGTTCCAAGAAGACTTGTATAACCCATTTAAGTATATAACCCCTGCCACTCTGATTAGTGATTAAACATGACTGTATGAGATTTAAAAGGTGGACATGTATATTCTTCCCCTTTGATAATCCTGCCAACTTTTTTTTTTGACGAAACTAACTGTCGTGCATCGTAAATTTTGATCCAGGAACTAGCTATCATCAGAACGTTCAGGTACTAAATTGGCCAAAATTTCTCACAAATTTATCTTTTTTTTTATTCATCGTCCCGTTTTCCTGCGATGAAGGGAATGTGCAGCAGCGAATCATAACCATTGAAATCCTATCGAATGGTCCGCAAACAACGGCAAGTGCTGCAGTACAAAGGGGGTATTGGCTATTGCGATTGCGAACTCCCCCTCTGAGCAGCCGAACATCCGAAGAAGCATCACGCAGCCTTGCGAAGCAAACGACGGAGATGGCTTCGGCGGCGGCGTGGGAGGGCCCGACGGCCGCGGAGCTGAAGGCGGCGGGTGCGGAGGCGATTCCCGGCGGCGTGAGAGTGAAGGGGTGGGTCATCCAGTCCCACAAGGGCCCCATCCTCAACGCCGCCTCTCTCCAACGGTACGATCCACCCCGCCTTAAACCCTAGCCCTTCCGCTCTCTGTTCGTTCGATTCGTCCATGTAGAGGGCTGGAAACTGAAACTGGAGCTCCCAATAGGTAGAACATCACGTTTGTTGTAGTAGCGCTCCAACGTATTTGATCAATTTGCGTGTAACTTCACTGTCTGCCCCTCCCTTCGATTCGATTTATTCCCATTTCCCTATAGATTTCATTTGGCATTTGGCTCTTTTGTTCTGGGTTCATGGAAGTTTCCCTATTTGTATTATTGGTGATAATTGATCATCAATCAATGGGGTCAATATTATCATCTATTGTTACACTCAGTCAGAAATATACACAGAGTAACTATAGAGTGTATCTGTTCAATCACTGCTACGTTAAAAGTCACCAATGAGGAAGCGCACCATGATTACTAGTTAATATTGGATCTATCCATCGTCTACTGGTACTACATCTGTACAGCCATCAGAGTTCTGAATGTTTTGTTATCAATAGACAAATATTGCTGTTTGAGAAAGCTAATGTTAAGCTCTGTAATGCCTGCTTTGTTGTTCAGCTTTGAAGACGAACTTCAAACAACACATTTACCTGAGATGGTTTTTGGAGAGAGTTTCCTGTCCCTTGAACATAATCAAACTGGCATCAAATTGCATTTCAATGCGCTTGATGCACTCAAGGCATGGAAGAAAGAGGCATTGCCACCTGTTGAGGTTCCTGCTGCAGCAAAATGGAAGTTCAGAAGGTCGTCTATAACTGTAGTTCCTTTATTTACTCTAAGTCATATTACTAAGCATTTGTATTGAAAGATGTTGGGTTCGCTTAGCATCACCCTGTTTCAAAGCAGTTCATTTTGTCTTACAGTATGAAGTATGAACTTTGAAGCTTTGGTCAGAAATACAGATTTGTGAATAAATATGATTAAAGAGATATTATTTTGTTTGTGTTGTGCATTGTATCAAGAGAAGTAGAAGTGCAAACTTTCAGGTGTTTATTTTGGTCTTAGCTGAAAAAAATTTCAGATGATGAAAGTATCATGTGTAACTTGTGAGTTTATTAAAAAATGCTTCTTGTTTTCTTGCAGCAAGCCTTCTGATCAGGTGATACTTGATTATGACTATACATTTACGACACCATACTGTGGGAGTGATGCTGTGGTTCTGAACTCAGGCACTGTATGGACACGATCTCAGCTGAATTATTTAATCTGATTTTAGAATTTTATATTTGTTCCTTGGCCCTTTCACCTTTTTACTGGTGTATTCCACTGAAAAATATCTCTTGTTTTGTACAAATTTCTTTCCCAGACGCAAGCAGGTTTAGATGGATGCAGCACTTTGTGTTGGGAGGATACTGATGATCGGATTGACCTTGTTGCCCTTTCAGCAAAAGAGCCTATTCTGTTCTATGATGAGGTATGGGCACGGAACAGATAGTTCATGATTTATGTATATACTGGCTCGCCCCTGACATGATATATGTAGGTTATCTTGTATGAAGATGAATTAGCTGACAATGGAATTTCTTTTCTTACAGTGAGAGTGGTAAGTGAATCCCAGTGATGCTTATTTGTAATGTCCGTGTGACAACATTGCCTTTTGGTTCAACTAATCTAATATGATTCTTGGTTGTGTATGTGTAGAGGGTAATGCCCACCGGTTGGTTTCTGCTTTTGCGTTTTTGGGTATGTTCTACTGCCTTGTGTTTTAAATTTGATGTTTCATTATTACAAAGATAATTTCTGAGGGTTATGTGTTGTTGTATATAAGATGGAACCTCTTGCAGTTCTTAGGGTTAACAACTGTTTGGCCCCAGTGTTCCCCTTAACCCAAGATTTTTCAGTAAGCCTGTGAATAGATGGCTACTAATTAACTTTGCTCCTCTTAGAACTGAATTTATATCGATCCCTTTGAAACAAGAAAATATAAAACTTTTGAGGAGGCATATATAATTATCATGCCCCCCCCCCCAAAAAAAAAATAAAAAAAAATTCAGACATAGTTTTTGTCATCTATGGAATTTTCAAGATTCTTTTCTACAAATTGTTCTTGCTGAATAATTGCCTATTGATAACAGCTTAGGGTTGATGGTGTACTGATGAGATTAAGGGACACTCGATTGCATTGTTCTTTTGGAAATGGTGACGGAGCCAAACCCGTGGTACTCCGAGAATGCTGCTGGAGGGAAGCAACATGTGCTAGTCTGTCTGCGGTATGCCATCACTCAACCAAGCACTTTCTTTGAATAAGGTCATGTCAACATTGTTGGAACATATTGATCTTTTGTCCCTTTTCTACAATGCAGAAAGGATATCCCTCCGACTCCGCAGCATATGCAGATCCAAATCTTATTGCTCAGAAACTTCCGGTTGTGATGCAGAAGACCCAGAAGCTGAAAATACCCAGCTGACCCAAAGGCTCCTACCGTGTGTACATCATGAATGTTCTATTGTGGCTTCTTTTGCTTGCCACATGTTGTAGATGCACGCTTTTGTTGCATTAACATGATTGAACTTCTTGTTATAACTCATCATAGCCCATGTCGCCTGGGCCAATAAACAGATATATTTCACTTGTAGATGCTACTCTCATCATGCTTGAATTAGACGCCCCCGTTATCTTTCGTTCAACCTTTCTCTGTTTGCCAGTATAAATCAGCATACATTTGATGGCATGGACATGCTGACGAGAAGCTCATTCAGTGCAGTGCCAGTGCCAGTGCCACACCGTGAATCGAGATGTTCTATCTCAGAGTTTCTGAAGAACGTCGCACATAGCCTCACGAGTCCTACACATGGCCTCCAGCGGAACAGCCTTGGGCATCGTCAGTCCGCTGCCCTCGCTCATGTCAACCTCCAAACCATCAACTCTGCCCCAATGGAAGCACTGGATCAGAGTCCCCAGCGCCACCCCGACCGTCTGCAGCGCGAGCGCCTCGCCGGGGCACTTGCGCCTCCCCATACCGAACGGCGCCATGAACAGCCCCTCGGCTCTCCCGCCCCCGAACCGCTCCGGCGCGAACCTGCCCGGGTCCTCCCACACGGCCGGGTCCCTGTGGATGGCGTACGCGTTCACTAGCAGCGCCGTGCCGCGCGGGACGTCGTAGCCGCCGACCTTGCAGTCCGCGGACGCCTCGTGCGGGAGCAGCAGCGGTGCGGCGGGGTAGAGGCGGAGCGTCTCGGCGACGATGCACCTGAGGTAGCCGAGGCGCGGCAGGTCGTCCGCGTTGATCAAGCGGGAGTGCCCGACGGCCGCGTCGATCTCTGCTTGCGCCTTGTCGAGGGTCCCTGGGTTGTTCATCAACAGCGACATCGCCCATTCGACCGTGGTTGACGTCGTCTCTGTTCCGGCTGCGAACAGATTCTTCACACGAGAGAAGAGAATATGCAACAGTGAGTCACGAGAGGAGTACTTATGGTTGGTAGTCGAATGAATTAACCGGACAAAAGAATCGCTCACCGCACAAAGGGCCGTGATCATGGTGTCAGTGTAGACCTCCGGCTCTGTCCTCTGCAGTGTGAGCAGCACGGCCATCATGCTCTTCTTCTCGTTGTCGATGCCGTCGTCCAGCCTCCGCCGCTCCGCGTCGAGTAGCCGCCGCAGGACTGCGTCCCTCCTGCGCACCGCGGCCAGGATCTTGTTCCTCACGCCGAACACGTCGAGCCACTGCAGCGCCGGCAGGTGGTCCCACCAGACTGAGCCAATACGCGGGAAGACCTCGTCGATAACCTGTTTGAACACCTGGGCTTCCACGGACATGTCGGTGTCCGCGTCCGCGTTCGGCTGTGTCGCCTTGGTCTGCGCGATGGCTTCCATGAGCACGCTCAAGGAGAGCTCGAACAGCCTTCGCCTCAGCTCGATCCGTGCGGCGCCGCCCGGCACGGCGGCCGCGGTCGTCGCGCTGTAGATCCGCCGCGCCATGGCGCGCACCTCGGCGCAGATGACGCCCGACATGCGCCCGACGCGGTGCGCGGAGAGGAGCTGCACCGTGGCGACGCGGCGGAGGTTGCGCCAGTGCGGGCCGTAGCTGGCTGTGCCGAGCGCGACGCCGGTCGCGAGCATCTGGGAGGGGATCCGCGGGCGGTTGGCGAAGGTCACGTCGTGCTCCGTGAAGCACTCCCTGGCGAGCGCCGGGGACGTCACGACCACGGCGTCGCGGAAGCCGAGGCGCAGCGAGAAGGCCGGGCCGTGGCGCTCCGCGAGACGGGACAGCGCGACGTGGAACGGCTTCTTGATGAGGTGAAGGTGGCCGAGGAAGGGGAGGGCGCCTCGAGGGCTCGGCGGTAGCCGCATACTCTTGCTCTTGCCATGGTTGTCGCCGCCGGGACGGCGTAGGAGATGGCGCACAAGGAAGAGGAAGACGAAGGAGAGGAAGATGGCAATGTAGGCCACCTTATCCATGGTTAAGTCTGGGCGTGTTGCATGGCAGCGTATGCACGGACGACTTGGCATGTGCATCTCATTCTTTTATAGCCGATAGTTAAGTGATGTTATGTCGTTGCTGGCGGCAAAAGATTTCTAATGCAATACACAAAGCATGGGCAACATGATGTTAATCTTAATAATATGCTGTTTTAAGACATATTGAGACCCACAAGCATCAATAACGCAATAATAGTGTGAGAGCAAGCACGAACATATCACATGAAAATAGTTGAATGTAGTTTTTGAATTAAATAAAGTTAAGTATATTGTGATATCCAAGTCCAACCAACTCTATTTTATATCTTTACAGTAATGCGGCTAAGATATAGTTTTACTGCACATAGCGGAGCGGCGACTAATACCATTTGCGACTCAATCTCGTCGGCAAACATTGTGGATTTCTGACGATAGTCGTGCTGTGAATTTGAGCAGCAGTTGAGCAGCACGGATGGGGAGTAGCAGGAGCGCTAGACTTGGCGGCGGACAGACGGTTGGGTTAGAAAATAAGTGGGTTTTGTTCCGTAAACTTGGGGGCGTTTGGTTCCTTTGCTTATTTTTAAGCAAGTGTCACATCAATGTTTAGATACTAATTAGGAGTATTAAACGTAGTCTATTTACAAAACTCATTACATAAGTGGAGGCTAAACAACGAGACGAACCTATTAAGCCTAATTAATCCATCATTAGCAAATGTTTACTGTAGCAACACATTGTCAAATCATGGACTAATTAGGCTTAATAGATTCGTCTCGCCGTTTAGCCTCCACTTATGTAATGGATTTTGTAAATAGTCTACGTTTAATACTCCTAATTAGTATCTAAAATGTGACGGGTGCTTAAAAATAAGCAAACGAACCAAACCAGACCAAAGCGATGAAGAGGTGGTACTGTGCTAGGAGAGATGATGTTTGGCTTAGACAACAGAAGCACGTTCGAAAGTATCAAGTTGAGATCTATTATCTTAATACAACATTATTAAAAGAAGCCACCACGCTCGTCAAGAGAATCTAGAAATTCCACGTTAATCTGAAAAAAGAGAAGATTTTACACCGTTGGATTTTATGACGATCTAAATTAATCCAAAGATTCCTCTTATTTTGATTTGTCATATACAGATGGCAATCCAAAGAGTCGTTTCATATTGATTTGTTATATATAGATGGCAATAATATGTACAACTATATATATATATATATATATATATATATATATATATATATATATATATATATATATATATATATATATATAATAGTTCAGACCTGGCAAAAGAGCTGCCATGGATATGCGCCGTTGAGCTGTCGACTACCATATCCGTTCCATGCATGTCACCTGCTGCGTGACGTGCAGCTTGCCGAGGACGTCCGCACGTGCACGTGCTAATGACGATCTTGATTTGGCTGAGAATAAGCTCAAGCAATGCAATGACGAGAAAATCACTTGGGTGGTGGGGGAGGAGCTCAACCCGCGATGAGATGCACCGTGCATGATTTAAGCGGGGGTTAGGGTCGAACTAGCAACACGATTTGGACGTGAAGCTTACTTTGCTCAATAATGCAAGGGTAACTCTATTCAAAGGAGAACAATATTAATCTACCAACCAAGAACTTGATTAGGGCGGCCACGCGATGCATAAGTTATATAATTTCTCCCTTGCAACGGCTCTTTTGTGCAGGTGCACTGCAAGGAAATAACCCTCTCTTGAGGAGAGAGAAAAAGAAAGTTGTTAGTGCCTGCCTCCTTTCAGCCTGCCAAACAATAATGAGTACTCCCTCCATCCTAAATTATTATTTATTTTGGTTTTCCTAAATATATACTGTTTGATATGCACATAGATATATACTATGCATGTCTAGATACATAGTAAAAGTCATGTATGTTGAAAAGTCAAAACGATTAGTAACTTGGGAGAGTAGGAAACAACTATACATGACAGTAGAACTGGAACCCATTTTAGTGGATGATGGGAGAGGAGTAGATGCGATGGAGGACAGTTTTTTTTCGAGGGGAGGTGCTCCAGATCAAAGCGACAGGCATTGCTGCAGCGGTTCATCAATGGTGTGAAGGCCAAAACCATCTATTGACAAATTATTCGTTTTCGTGGTTGATATGCAGATGATAATGATGATGCATTGATGAGATGGGATGCTAATTTTGCAGAAAGAGTAAGTTAAGAGATGGAAACCGTCACAAAAAAGGATAATTAATTTGGTTTTTTGACTAATGGTGATGGCTGGTGCATGAGAGAGGAAACTATTCTTGATCTCTGGCAAAGATGCGCCTAATTAGAGAGAGACTTCTGTAATTTATAGAGGAAAGGGGATCATGGAAACCATACAAGGAAACATCAATTTAGTTGTTTGGTTCTCGCCCACACCTGCCATGCAATGTGAGGACGGACCCACTTTTTGGCATAGGATTTGCCCGCCTCCATCTTGATTCTAACCCTCGTGTGAGCATGAAAATAGATTGGCTTGGACACATAGCATGCAGGCGCACTAATCGTCGGCTCTAATCCAAACGTGCTTCCGCACTAATTAACATTGTCAAATTTAATTAAAATTATATAGTAACTAAAATTACCAGTTTGGTTTTCATATGGCTTCAAAATTAAAATAACCAAATTAGAGCGTATGTCAAATAGGTACAAATAAATATGTAAGTTTTTGGTTAAAAAGGCTAAACAAAGATATATGTGTATTGGGAAGAAAAGGACCTAAACATATGGCTAATAAGAACTAATTCATAATGAAAAATATTATATTAAAGTAGAATAAAAAGAATCCATATCGAAATAAAAAAAAGTAACAGATACGGGCAACAAAAGGAGGGATTTGTAGGAGTACAAATTAAAGTAAAACATAATCTCCACTTTTCGTGTTTTGCTCTTTAATTTCACCATATGTCCAAATACTAGGACACTTTTTTCATGTTTTGGATAAGAATTCTGAAAAGATAAAACAACAAAACAACAAATCAAGCCGTGCTATTTGTGCTATTTGTGATGTTTGGTAAAAAGAGATTGGATACTAGCAAGATTGGATAGATTGGACCAAAGACCCTGTCAGATAAGAAGATGATGCTAAAAACATAGTTAGAGAGGAAGGATTGGTAAGGAAAACAGCCATGGAAAGTAGACAAGGTTGACAACTTGAACCACACCTCTTGAACACCATAGTGGCAGCTCCAGCCTCCAAGAGAGGGTACACCATTGGAGATGTTAGACAAGGTTGACAAGTTGAACCATACCTCAGAGAGAGAGGAGGGAGAGAGGAAGAGGGAGAGGGAGGGAGATAGAGAGGGGGGGAGGTCTAGGTGAGTTGGGCCAAAATAACTATGTTGAACCATCTTCATACAATTTTATTGGATTACTCATTTAAGCAATGCTAGACTATCCGAAAAGAATTACAATTAATTAATCTCACATATAACAAGATAGTACTATTGCGTTCGAATGTAAAATATTAATATTTTATTATAATCTTATGCATTTTTTAAATAAAGTGTATTACCATCACAAATAAAATCTAAAACAACAAACTCAGTGTTTTCAGTTGGTTAGTTCCCTTCAAATGTACAAACCAATATTAATTTTACAAAAACAAAAAAGATGTGACATCTTGCACATAATACCCCATGGCAAAGAGATCTATATACTAAAACGACGGAAGTGCCATGTACCCAGGGAGCAAGTAGATCTATGAACATAATATGAACTGACAAAACTAAATTACTTTAGTACATTTAATTTCATGCAAAAAGAACTTAATATTAGCATGACAAAAGGCTAGCTACCCGCGCTATTTGCGCAGGCCATCTTGCTAGTTGCTAGTTATATATACACGACCATGTTCAGTTTTATCCTCTGACCACTGTAACGAAATCGAATGAGGGAGACTTAATTTTGAGTCCTCATTTCCAAGGAAATAAGAACTGGAACCCAGTTCACAAGATAACAGAATCTAGATGTACAAATCACGACAATACTAAATCCAAAGACACTAATTCATCAACAGATAACAGGGTCTCATTGTATAATCATAAACCACAATGCAACCATAAGGGCTCTGCAGAATTACTAAAAGACAAGGGTATCGATTTTTTTTCTCTACAAATAATAGATCACAAACCGAATACTCCTGACAACAAACTATTGGTTTATCAATAGGACCTTATATTTGTGATCAACAGACCTATTCAGTCATAAGCTGTGATCATTTCATCAGTTCACTTCGAAGGCCAAACCATGAAATCAGTTGTCTTTGAAAATGACAACTCAATTCCGGATGGTGGCATCACCGGAGGAGACAATGTTGTGCACTGCTTGGCAACAGGAACTACGCGAGACGTACTGAAGCCATCACGGCAGAAATCATCAAGCAATTCAAAGAGCATGCAACCCCCAGTAACATCAGTGGACAACTGGACGTGCTTCAACGAGTTTATGATTCATTCCTCAAAAAAAAAAACGAGTTTATGATTCAGTGAAAAACTCAATCTAGATATATATATTTGCATGGCTGTGCTAGTAAAAATTTTGCATGGCTTGTTTGGGGAAATTTTTTTGGGGGTCCCTAATTTTTGGGGGAAAGTCCCATCTTCAACAATGCCCTTTGGTGAACGTACTCAAATTGTGATGAAGAAGTGAATCAAAGCAGCAGGGAATAGTGAGTGGAACTGTGGAAGATTATACTTGGGCCACCTTGCCTTTTCTTTGCTTTAGTTTGACATTTCAGCCCAAATCGCAGTTGAGCTGGAAAACAGGCCCACATATAGTTTGATATTCTGTTGAGTTAATCCATACTGACAACAACAACACGAGCATAATGTGCTGTGCATGACATGTGAATGATTCCATGACCTCTTTTTCGAGAGAGACCAGAGATTAGGGGTTCCTGGATGCTTTTGCCATTTGTAGAGAAACGATGACAACCGTGTTCTAGCCGTTCAGGGAATTCCTACCTGTAATTTGGACCTAGCTAGCCATCTCATCAATGGACAAATTCAGGACTCTTCCAAAATCTGGCATTGCTTCCGCATAGTGTAAACCAAATCGAAGACCTGCAGCCACTCCTTGCCAAGCTCGGGTCCATAAGATGATACCAGAGGAGTGAGCCCAAACCAAACGGAAAACCTCGTGCCCGGCTTGTCGAGAGAAAGCTACAATTCCTCGTGACGTCGTCGGCGAAGAAACTACACTCGAGTGAGAGCTTAGCTGTAGAGCATCGTATCTTTAGTCTGAGCCACTGGTTTCACCGGATGTCTTCCACTTCCTGTATATATACGGGCATATGGTTCAAGTAAGCTGCTATGCAAATACAACACGCCTAGGCTCCCACTTAGCCATGGATCCGGCAGCCTGTATTGCCATTCTCTCCCTGGTCTTCCTCTTCGTCCTCCACCATCTTCTAGGTGTCGCTAGCCGCAATGGCAAGAACAAGAGTGTGCGGTTGCCGCCGAGCCCTCCGGCCATCCCGTTCCTCGGCCACCTCCACCTCGTCAAGACGCCGTTCCACGCGGTGCTGTCACGCCTCGCCGCGCGCCACGGCCCGGTGTTCTCCCTGCGCATGGGGTCGTCCCGTCGCGCCGTGGTGGTGTCCTCGCCGGACGGCGCCAAGGAGTGCTTCACGGAACACGATGTCGCCTTCGCCAACCGCCCGCTGTTCCCCTCTCAGAAGCTCGCCAACTTCGGCGGCACCGCGCTCTCCGTGGCCAGCTACGGGCCCCACTGGCGCAACCTCCGCCGCGTCGCCACCGTGCAGCTCCTCTCCGCGCACCGCGTCGCCTGCATGTCCCCCGTCATCTCCGCCGAGGTGCGCGCCATGGTGCGGAGGATGAACCGCGCGGCCACGGCGGCGGTCGGCGGCGCCGCGCGCATCCAGCTGAAGCGAAGGCTGTTCGAGTTCTCCCTCAGCGTCCTCATGGAGACCATCGCGCAGAGCAAGACGTCCCGCACCGAGGCGAACGCCGACACGGACATGTCGCCCGAGGCACAAGTTTATAAGCAGATCATGGACGACGTCTTGCCGCATCTTAGCACGGCCAACCTGTGGGACTACCTGCCGGTGCTGCGGTGGTTCGACGTGTTCGGCGCGATTAACAAGCTCGTGGCCGCGGTGAGCCGAAGGGATGTGTTCCTGCGGCGACTCATCGACGCAGAAAGGCAGAGAGAGGACGGAGGCGGCGGCGGCGACAGTGAGAAGAAGAGCATGATTGCCGTGCTGCTCTCTTTGCAGAAATTAGACCCGAAGTTCTACACGGATACCATGATCACGTCGCTGTGTTCGGTAAGTCCATCTTGCTATCATTTAACCTGCTTTAATATTACTTTGAGCAAAGTTATCCCAAATCATGTGGTCTCTGTCGTACCGTACTCCTTCTGAATGATTGAGCCACCAATTCCATCTCATTGAGACATTTTAACTGTCGATTTCTCCTTTTTACGTGAAGAACATGTTTGGTGCTGGAACGGAGACCACGTCGACCACGACAGAATGGGCCATGGCGCTCCTGCTGAACCACCCGGAGACGCTCATGAAGGCGCAGGCCGAGATCGACGCGGCCGTGGGCACCTCTCGCCTGGTCACCGCGGACGACGTGTCTCGCCTCACCTACCTGCAGTGCATCATCAACGAGACGTTCCGGCTCTACCCGGCTGTGCCGCTGCTGTTGCCGCACGAGTCCTCTGCCGACTGCAAGGTGGGCGGCTACGACGTGCCCCGCGGCACGATGCTGCTGGTGAACGTGTACGCCATCCACAGGGACCCCGATGCGTGGGAGGACCCCGCCGAGTTCAGGCCGGAGCGGTTCGAGGACGGCAAGGCCGAGGGCCGACTGCTGATGCCGTTCGGGATGGGGCGGCGCAAGTGCCCCGGGGAGACGCTCGCGCTGCGGACGGTCGGGCTGGTTCTCGGCACGCTGATCCAGTGCTTCGACTGGGACAGGGTTGGTGGTGTCGAGGTTGACATGACTGAGAGCGGCGGGCTCACCATCCCCATGGCCGTCCCGCTGGAGGCCGTGTGCAGGCCTCGTGCAGCTATGCGTGATGTTCTTGAGGAGCTCTGATGTCTCCATGCTAGGCTGCATCGACCTCGATCTCCGGCAAGCTGCAAGTTCCATCACCAAGTGTTCTAGGCTTTAACCACCGGGCGCATCGCTGTGGTTTCTTCTAGTTTCATCTACCAGTTATCAAGTATCTTGGATCTTTGACTTACGGCGCATCGCTTCTGTCTCGATCTACGGTATTCACCAGTTATCCCGCCTTGATTAAGCTTGCATCGGCTGATATTTGTCTGTTCTATCGTCTTGCCGTTTACGACATATTAATTGTTATTAATTCTGTCGGAATAGACGATAGATCTATTCTTAATAGCCTGTTGCATCTTAATCTTGGTTACCCTTTCGAGTGTTGTTGGGATTAAGTTTCGTTATGATTGGATTCATCGGCTGGCGAGGTTCAGATTAACATCCTGCTAAATATTTCTAAACTGCAACTACCGGGCGCATCGCTGTGGTTTCACCTAGAGATATTGGTGGAGAGTTTAGTTTAGATCTTATCGGCTTGTAGCTCTAGCTATGGTGGAGCAGCAGCTCAACAGCATCCTGTTTTCTATCAGCCGTCTGGCTGATGGTTATTGTAAATTATATTAAATCGGCCCGATCGGCCGACTCCATCGAACTTCGAGAGAATTATCTCCACCTTGTCAGTTGAATGGTCAAACTGACTGGCACGCCCGCGCACACCATGCGCGCCGATTTGAATTCTGCACTGGAGTTAAGCAGATCTCCCAGGTCCTCATGTGGTGATGCAGGATCCACTATCATCAGGATTTTGCGTCAACACATTTTGGCACGCCCGGCGGGACACGAGGAAGCATTGGCTGATTAAAAATGCATCGGGCAATTGGAATAAAAAAAGGAGTTGTATCGGCTGATTACAGAAAATATCGACCAATTACAAAAATCGGCTGGCTTCTTTATTTACATTGCCTGTTTTGAGCCGATGGACATAAAAGAGCAGCCGATGGACAAAGGAACAAATGAAAAAAAAAAGAAAGAGAAGCAGTCGGCCGATGAATTTTAAAAAAGGGAGCAGTCGGCCGATGGAATATCGAAGGAATAAATAAAAGAAGAAAAAAGGAGCAGCCAGCCGATGGTACAAAGAACTAATGATTAATTTCAATCGGCCGGGTACTTCCGTCATCGGCTATATAAAAAAAGAATTATGCAAGCCAATCGGCTGGGAACTTCCGTCATCGGTTGAGATGCTATAGAGAGCACTAGCTCGCACTACAGGCTTTACACAAATTGATTATTATTTGGAGCTGAGCTGATAGGGGGTACATCAGCATCGACCGGTTGGTGGTGCATCGGCCGATAGACAGTTACAAAATAATACTTGGTGTCCAATGATGGGACTAGTTTATTCAGTCAATAGGGTGGTCGATGGCTTGCGACCAAATCGGCTGTGTCATGTTATTTAATTAAAGGATATGGAGGTATCAGTAAATGCTAATCGCTTCCAGCTTATAAAGAGCTGATGGAGTTGACTTCCTCTCAACAAAGCAAAATAAGATGTCGAGCTTACATGAAGCCGATGGAATAGTTAAAGATCCTAGCATGATGAATAATTAGGCAGTGAAGATGAAGTTTTTGCAAGGTACATACCTCTTCAAGGCTCAAAATAATCCTTCGTTGCCTGGACTATTGACGTGTAGACTAGTGGCCAAAGTATTATCAGGACAGCCCATGGAGTGAATCGGCTTCAAAAAAAAAAAAGGCTGACTTGAATAGCCGATGGAATGGCCGATGCAGAAGTCTCGCCTGACAGCCGACGGAAATAGTAATTTACATGCTGATTACGTGATGGCTCTAGAAAAAAGTATCGGCTGATATAAAAGTATCGGCCGCTAACTACAAAGAGTATCGGCGGAAAAAAGCATCGGCCGATTAGAAAATTGGATCGGCCGATTGAAAGCTGTATCAGCTGATTAAAAAAAAATACATCGGCTGATTGGAAATTGCATCAGCCGATTGAAAATTGGATAGGTTGATTGAAAGTTGTACGGCTAATTAAAAAAAATTGCATCGGCCACCGGCCGAATGACTGCTTGGCAAAAAGCATCGGCTGATTGCTTCGACCGATTGATTGCTTGGCCAATAAAAAAAATTTGACAGATTGGATCAAGCAAAATAGTATCGACTGCTTATAAAATATATCGGATGTTAATTTCGAAGCATGAAATATTCATACTTCGAAACTGGGGGGCCTATGTTGACAACAAAAGCTTGCTGGTTACTGCACCAAGTTTTGGTGTCAACAAACTGATCTATTGTTTCTACTGCCGGCGAATTTATCGGCTCAGAGTGGGATCAAGGCATCAAGCCGATGGGGTTCTTTATATTTCAAGAGGAGTCGATGTGGCTTTGGATATTGTAATCAGACGTCATTAGCTCTAAAGGAAAGCTTCGGACTTCTATAATTAGTTTCGGAACATGAAGCCTTCGTACTCCGAAACTGCCTGTGTTGACACCGAATTATCGGACTTCTATAGTTAGTTTCGAAACATGAAGCCTTCATACTCCGAAACTAGGGGGCCTGTGTTAACACCAAAATTTGGAAATATGCTGTGAAAGGAAGGAATTGGCCGATGATGCAAAAAATAACGAAATCTCCTAACTAAGGCTATTTGCGAGCTGGCCGTAGAGATCAGGAACATGTGCATGAAGAAAGAGAAAGCAAGAAAGCTAGAAGATTAAAAGAAGTCAACGCACACATGTACACGGCAAGAGTTCCAACAGTCTGGCATCCAAGGGAAGCGCACGTACGGGAGGTTGTTTTATAGAATAAAATATTTTGGAGATAGAGTTGGTTAGGGATAAGCTTGATTAGAGATAGAGTTGGGTTAGTTAGAGATAGAGTTTTGATTAGAAAATATTATGTACGTGACTTGCCTTGTATGTGATTAAAATGCTAATTATGTAACATCAAAGGCCATCTGCCCTATAAATATAAAGGGTCCTGGCCATTGTAATTATCATCACACGATCAATAAACAAACATATTGGGCGTGTTCGCTTAAGCTATTTGGGCGGCTGCATCTGTTGCTGCACAGCCCAGCCGTTCGGCTGCGGCCCAAGCAGCAGCGGCCCAAGCACGCAGCCGAACAGCTGCACTTATCAGTTGCGTTGTCGTCTCTCCCGTCTCCCCCATCTCCCGCACTCCTCCCGACCCCGCCGCCCTGCACTCCTCCCGACCCCGCCGCCCACTCCGCCTTCAGCCGGCCCCGCCCCCGCCGGACTCCGCCCCGCGTCGGCACCCCACCCACCTCCGTCCCTCCACCGCCGCCGGCCAGCCCCGCCCGCACCGCACCTCCACCTCCGTCGGCCAGCCCTGCCCACACCGCACTCCGACCCGCCGTCGCCGCCCCACCCAGCTCCATCCCCTCCTCTCCAGCCCCGCCGTCGGCGGCCCACCCAGCTCCGCCCCTCCCCCGGGGCCAGCCAGCCCTGGCCCCGCCGGACCCCGCCCCGCCCAGGCCCGCCTCTCCCCTGCCACCGGCCATCCCCGCCCCTGCCGGCCTCCGGCCCGCCGCTCCGCACCGCCTTCACCGCCCCAACCAGCTCCGCCAATGCTCTCCATTGTCGATCTACATTTGTATGCTGCTAGATTTCGTGCATCTCAACACTAGCCAGTAGATAGTAGAGAGGAGGCCTACATCCAGGTTGGTCAATGTCCCGTTGCTCAATCCATCAATTTTTCAGATTTCCTTTTGATGAGAAATTGCCACCTCCATGTCTTTGGACAAAATGCATCAAGCTCACTGCCTTCATTGCCATGACAAGGTCTTTGATGTCTTCCCTCATGCAGGCAGTGAGAAAATAGTGGTACGGTTACTCAGGAGATTCCAAGTTAAGGTCCTTGATTTTACCCTTCTGTGTGGAATCTTGACCATTATGGACTTGGTACAATCTCTTCCATTCCTCAGCAGCAGTGAGGTGAGGCTGCTAGCATCTGGGAATACCCTCTGAACCTGTTGAATTAGATCAGGGGTGATCTCATCTCGTCTTGCTTATATCGTGCGAAATTGAGACAATTTTGCTAGATTAGGCAGTAACATCTTGTGTGCCTTCACTTTTGTTATCTACACTAGTGTCAACCATTATTGTGCTCTAGAGTATAATTTTGTAGTATAATGACGCCAGGCAAACAATCCATTATTCTGCTCTGTAGTATAATTTTGTAGTATAAAGTGCGTATCTCTGGCTAGCTTTAGACTTTAGTTGATGGAAAATGAAAATTTCCAGCTCCTACATTCATATGTGACTGATTCTAGTAGTTATCAATCAGCGTATCTCTGTTTATTTTTAGATGACTAAAATGTTCACCTAGCCTTCAACTACAAGGCGTCTTTTATATATACTAGGATTGTGTCCGTGCGTTGGCACGGGCAATAAAATATTTATATTTCAATAATCACAGCATCCAAGTAGATATCTTGTACTAATCAGGTTCTAGGTATAGCGGAAACGAAAAGAAATAATAGTATAGTACCTCCTCAGTCATGATATCTCCAACCTTAACAAGGTACCTTAGAACTTTACAGTAGTAGAACCTTGCTTTCCAGAATATTGTTCAAGTTTATTTTGACTACAAAGCGACACTACTATATCTTCTACCGATATTTTCCATTTAAAAGGAAAAGGAAACATCTAAGCATAATACATTTGAAATAGTAAGTTACAAGTGCAAGCACTAAGCAGTAGTTTCTACCTTCCAAAATTTTACTCTCCGAGCTTCCAGATAACTAATTCTTAACCCTATCTACTAGGAATTAGTTATATTTTTTTAACCAAAAATTGATGCACAACTTGGTTAGATATAGCCCGATCTATTGGAAGCAGGGGCGGACCTACGTATATTCAAAGGTATTCAACTGAATACCTATTATTTTTGCAAAAAAAAATTATATATAGTGTATCCCATGTGTATGTATCAAAAAGCCAAAAATAAACAGGCTAACGTGAACCAAGCTCCAACATGTTGTGAACAATGATCATCACAGTAACAAGAAATACATCACTGTCCAATTGATCTGCACTTTTATCCTCCTGCAGTAGATGTAACATGTTACCCGGTTTCCACCTTGCTTCATCATTGTAAACAGCAAGATATTCTCTGTTGAAAAGAACACTATGTAAATGAATAGTATAAGGAAATGTTGGAACAGAAACTTCTACCCCAATGATGCACGAATCAATAGTCAGCTTGCTGTCAATGGTATGACTGTCTGAAACTTTCAGAGCACTTATATTGGCGGTTAGGGTGATGGCATAAACATCCTCGACTAGACATTCAAGCTCTTCAAGCAAAGTCTTAACTAGCAGAAAATAAAAAGAACAGCAGGTCAGTTAGAGCCAAGAGTTTCACAAACATGATAAGAAGGAAATATATAAACCCAAAGCTCCAGTTAATCGATGATGGCAACTAATCATTGCTGTATGCTAGCTTCCTGCAAAAATTAACTCACTGTAAATTATCGCCTCCCTTTTGACAGTAAATATTAATCTTCTTTTTTTTCCTCATTACTATTTACTTCCTGCATTAAAATATGATAATGTTTAGGATGCCTTTCAAATTTTTCTCATCTTTTGCAGTAAATAGGACTCTAGCTAAGGAGAGCATTGCTTGTGTGCCACAAAAAGGTAACTTCCACAGGCGGCAGCACTGGCACACTCCTCTACATCATCATGGTCTCCACCTGAAGCCCATCGCTACGAGCTGCGTACAACTCCTGCACGACGCAAGCACAACGAGGCAAGCATCAGTTCCATCTTATTTGTTCCCTTTGTGATAAATGTTGATTCGTATCTTGCATGTTGTCATTGCTACTGCGTGTGTGCCATACAAACCTTGTACTTAGGAAGGCATATAATTCAAACTAGCACACAGATGGATGCAGGTCTTGCCAACTGGGATGATAACACTACAAAAATATTCCTAGACCTCTGCATTGATGAGAAGAATAAGCTCAATTACAACAAATGGGGCCTAACCAAGGTAGGTTGGCACAACCTGTATACAAATTTCAAACAATAGACGGGTAGGAAATATTCTTGCAAACAGCTTCAGAACAAATTTAATACCTTTAAGAGGCAATACAAGGATTGGAGGAAACTGAAGGACAAGAGTGGTATCGAGTGGAACAACAGTACCCGCACCATTGATTGCGATGATGAATGGCGGGCAGCCCGAATTGAGGTGCTGCTGGCGCTAGAAATCGGTCGACCGAATCCCAGCGACCGACACACGACCCGGGAGAATCTGCTTAGCTCCTGTTCGGGTGAATGCCCTGGTGCAGTTCGCGCGGCGTGCCAGCCAATCTGACCTGTTGATTGGCAAGGAAGAATACGTATCAGGTCCAGAAATCGCGATCGGCTAAGTTTCCGATCTCGAGAGAGTTTATCAGCGAATCGGCCGATTTACTGTAGTAATGAAATCGGCTATAAGACAGCCTGATCTTTGTAGCCTTGTAGACAGGGAATTACTAAAGTAATCGATACAAAGCTATGATAACAACACTAGGAACAGATCTAATCGGCAATAGATGAATTTAATAGCAGAATATAGAAAGAGCCGAAACTACTGATTCCTAGCTGGATAACTGGTGATAAAGACTAGAAAAACAGGTAAAACCTATGGATCTAGCAAATATCGATAACTAATGAATAAATCTAAAGGAAACAACAGCGATACGCCCGAAGTTAAAGCTTAGATATTACTCGATAATCGGAACTTACAGAATCGGCCGGAGATCAAGATGATGCAGCCCTGCCAACCCGCACGAACTCGTGAGAAGAGAAAAGTAATGGCGAAGTCGCCTGCTTGAAGGTAAGTACGAAGAAAAAGTAGCTTGTTGTATTGATTGGTTGATGACTACAGATTTACAAAAGCAGCTATTTATAGCCCCGTACAGATATCTTCTTAACCGACTAGAATTCTATCCCTAATTCAAACAGAAAACGAATATCTACAAACACGATTCGTGCTAGGTTGGTTACTCCACGCTTCGTGGGCTGATTTCCACCTCATCCTTCTATCCCTTTCTAAGCCCATACAGGCCCAATTAGCCCATCCTCCTAATCGGCCGATTCCTCATCGGCAAAAGATTACCGATTGGGACTCTAGTATATTCGACCCGAAGCGAGACAGAAGTCACCGGCCGATCTCACACTGTAGCACCATTTGGCCGATTCCCAACTGTGCTTCTCCGATTCCCCCTCTTCTTGGCGCCGATTCTACTAGTGACGAAATCTGGCGTCAACACATGCCCCCCAGTTTCGGAGTAAAACATAGTCTTTTACTTCGAAATTCTTTATAACTTCCCCTCCGAAATGACCGCAGTGAAAATATCCTTCCGTTTCGCGGTCTTCCAGCCGATCATTGCAATTTTTTTGAAACGGGCGCCCACGACAGCCACTACTCCCGAAAAACTCGAAGCGCCGGTGCGGTGAAAATTCCATTTTTACCCCCCTTCAGGCATCCTTTAAGTAGCGCTTCACCCGCACCTCACCTTAAAGCTCACGTCTCTTTTCCCAGCGCGCGCGCCTTCTTCCTCCTTCAACATCTTTCCCTTGCCGCCGAAGCTTCCTAGCTTCACTTCCTGCTACTTTTTCCTCTTCTCCTCCAATGGCGGCTCCTTCCGGCAGCTCTCCCGCGCGCGATGTCCCAGAAGTAGCACCTCCGGCGGTGGTGGCGACAGCCGTTGCTCCTTCCTCAGAAGAAGGAGCTTCATCGGAGATCCCAATGGCGATCCCCATCGCGGCCCCATCGTCCGCATCCTCCCCGACGGCCACGCCGATCACTCAGAACTTTATTCCAGAGGTAAATACCGAATCCCTCTTCTATCGGCAATATATTTACCTTAGATCTGTTTCTTACTTTTCTACGCTCCCCTTTTCCTTTTTTAGGCAGTTAGGCATCGAGTCACCATTCACCTTACGGGAAATCCCGGCCTTGTTTGTCTTGGACCCATGGGAAACCCTGATCCAATAGATCTCATAAATTTGGAAACCGACCGGATACCCTTCAAACTGTCTGATATGAACTTAGATCAATGGCTGGGTACTTTTAGGTCCTGGCCGAATGAAACCCCAGGTTGGAGGGAGTGGTATCAACGGGTGGCCGCATCAAAGAGCGTCTCATGGGAAGAGCTCAAAATCGGCCAGTGCATCAACCTTTCCTTATCCCAGATGGAGAAAAATGAGCCGTTAGTGATGGCGGCTTCTTATTTTTTGTCTGATGCACTTAATGCATTCTTATTTGGGCACGATCCTATGACCCCAACACTGGCCGATGTGGTCCTGTTGACCGGCCTTGACATATCCTCCCCGGATACACCCTTCCACCTTTTAGCCACAACGTCACATCGGCTGGATACAAGGGGAATCGACGGGTGGAAGGGTTTCATCAGAAGTAATAAGAGGACCGGGACTGTTGAGAATAGGGAGCACACAGCTTTCCTGATGATGTGGCTAGAAAAGCACTTCTTTTGCGGAAGAGCCGCCGGCCCGACAACCAATACCCAGGCCTTAGCTGAAGCACTGTCCAGGGGAAACCATGTCCCTCTTGGGAAACATCTGCTAGGGGCCGCGTACCACATGCTACATCAAATCGGCATAAGACTATCCAAGGGAGAGCCGATCGGCAATCAAGGCGGGCCCTGGTGGTTCATCAACTTGTGGCTGAACCTTTATATGAGCAGAATTACTCAGCAGCCGGTGGATCGCATGACGTTCCCCAACATCGAATCGGCAGAAGACCCTACCGAACGTCGCCGATGTATGTCCTTTGGTGAAGCGGCATTGGCTTTTCCAGGTTGCATGTATTCTGCTACAAAGGTAGCCGAGTATTTTCGATGCTTCTATAATGGCTTCAGTGAAGATGCAACCATTTGGTTTCCGTATCAGCGAGACGACCCGGTCTTTGAACTCCCCACTTGCTTCGATTCGGCTTCTGGCCGATTTGATGAAGAGCTCTATGATGAGTTGATCAAGCCAGGGCTCCTGCTAGCCAATTTCTTCTCGGGGAAGGATGCCCCTACGTACGAATTCTACAACCCCTCCGTTGCAGCACGTCAATTCGGCATGGGTCAGCTGCCGATTCAAGTGTACTTTGCTGGCCGAATCAAGTTTAGGGATGAGCTCACATCTGGTCTGGATTACAATCGGTTACGAGACCGAATCCCGGACTCCAGCACAATTGACCTGAACGACTGGCTAATAGCTCCCTTTGCTGTTCAGCCGTTCAAACTCTGGTGGGCCGATTGGAAATAATTCTTTTCTGCAACTTGGCATCGGCATACTGCAACCTTCTAGACCCAGCCAACATTGACCCGAACGCCGAGGTATTTCACTTAGCCAATTTTTTATTCCTCTCAACATGACTAAGCACTAATGATTTTATTATCTTTTCAGGCCGAGAATCGAACTCCTCCAACACACAGCCGCAGCGGACGGCTAATAGAAAGTCACCCATACACAACTTATCCTCTTATCGGCTATGACGCTCCGTCTGTTGACGTGATTGCTGGCCGATCAAAACAAGTCCATAAGAGGACTATCAAGAAAACCAGTCGCCGAGTCCGAGCTCGTGTAGAATCGGCAGATCCCCCTGTGCTCGTATCGGCAGAGACCCTGGCCGCACCACCTTCTCAGTTCATCCAAGATGCCGATACCCAAGCTGTTGCGCAAGCTGGAGCAGCCGCCGCGTCGTTGTTGTTGGAGGCCATACAGGTAAATCTGAATTTTACTGCTTCCGATTGTTATTCTGATATTAACCCTTCTTATCCTTAGACTGCACAGAGCACCCCTATGGAAATACAACAATCGGCAACAACTCAACCAGCCATCGGCGCGCCCCCACTTCCATCCGTTGAAGTATAGTACTATTTTACCGATTTCCTTTGGTATTTGCATAATGTACTTATTCAATCCTCTGACACAGGCCATCGGCACACCAAGCGCTCCTCGACCACCGATCTCTTCTCAGGGAGCTGGTCCAAGCACCGCGCTGATTATTGTGGAATCTTCTTCATCCGATGAACCTATGGCGCGGGCTCCTGAGCAAGGCGTGACGGCTTCACAAATGCAGCATGAGGAAATTCGCTTCAAAATGGTAAGTTTTGTTTCGGCTTTTATCCAGCCGATTTGCTTTTACTTCCGGCCGATTTATTTCTTTTCTTTATTATTTCCAGGAACAGGACACCCCCGACAACAGCCTCTTTTCTTTTGCGGTCGCCCTTTCCGACGACGAAGAGGTTGCCTCTCGCCAAGTTGCCTTGAGCTCCGTCCCTGATGACGTCCGAGCCAAACTTTCCAGCATCCGATCCCTCCTTCAAGGGGACATCGGCCGACTAGTAGAAGATGCTTCACCGATTCGGCAGCTCTTCAATGACGTCAGCGGACGAGTACCAGAAGAGGCGGAGGAAGCCCTGGCACCGGCGGCCTTCATCGAGTCCATGAGGATCCCAGTCTTCAGGGCTCTTCGTCATATGGCCGATCGGGCCAAGCTTGCCAAGACTCGTGAAGAGGAGGACGCGTTCAAGCGTCAGGCTCAAGAGGCACATCGGCGCATCCATGTTCTGGAAGATTCTCGCCCGGCGATCATCGGTGAGATAGACCGCCTCAAGCGTCGGAGGGCGGAACTTGCCAAGGAGATGGAGCAAGTGACTAAAGCTATCAGTGCCGAAGAGAAAAAACTCCAAGAGCTACCTTCTGTCATTGCCGATTTGACACGGGAGAGGCAGCGCTTTGCTCACGAGGCTCTAAAGCTCCATCGCAGTACATCAGAAGTCCCCGGATCGGCAGATGAAGACCAACGGGTTCTTGACTCTGTTGATCAGATCCGGCGCCGGGCTATCACAGCTATCGATACCCTTCTGGGTAATCTGTAAAACACTGACCGTTTGTACGAACTTTTACTATCTTCTTTGACCGTCCCTCGTGACGCCCTTTCTATTTATTACCTTTCTTATTTCCGATGGGACGTAGCCTTACCAAATTTCCACGCATCTTTTTCCACGAATACCGACCTCGGCACTTACTCCCGATAGCACCAATTTGGCTTTCGGTTTTACTCTCTCCTTCCTCTTACCGGTGCGACTTTCTGCCATGGCTTCGTCGGCTTCTTCTTCCTCTGTTAACCAGGTGCAATCTTGCCCTCTACCGTCCCTTCTTTTTAGATCCTAGGAAAAGAATGTCCCTTCTTATTCCTTCTTTGTTTTAGCCCCAACGTCTTAGCCCTATGCTCGTGCGCGCCATTGAGCTCATCCACTCCGAGGACCCATTGACGTCGGAGGATAAGGCGCTGATCCTGGTCCATCATGAGGAACTTCGAGATCACGTTACTGCGGAGGCTCGTGTGGTCTTGGATCTCATGGAGAGTGATAGTAGCCGACGATCTCCAACCATCGGGAGCCTTCATTGTGGCGGCCTTGAAGATGACGTTGCCACGGCGGCCCATACGATTTTGGACTTTATGGAGAGCAACGGTAGCCGGCGACCTCCCACCGATAGGAGCCATCCGCTTCCTCAGCAAGTCGTTCTCGAAGACGCAGCGGCTGGAACTTCGCGCCCTCCCATGGATCGGAGTCATTTTCTCCCTCGTCAAGTTGAAGCGGAGATGTCAATGAAGGCAATAGAAGAAGAATACCTTCGCATCATGAGCGAGTTGGAGCGGAACGGGAAGGCGCCCAAGAAGAAGAACAATTAGTTTTTTTGTATTTTTTGTTCTAAGGGCGACTAATGTTTTGTCGGCCATGTAACCCGTCGTCCGTACCGAATGAATGCAATCGGCCGATCCGGTCGACTATGTGTTTGAACCGATTTGCATTGGCTATGCGTCTGAACCAATTCGTATCGGCTAAGTGTTTGAACCGATTTGTACCGGTTATGTGTGGTCGTGTTATGGTCAATTTCCTACGCTCCGACCCATATACTGGGGTAGTATCTTTTTAAGTACCTTCCGTTCAGAGCTCTAGTAAATTCCTCTCCTTCTATTGTTTCCAAAATGTAAGCATTTCCTGGGGCGCATCTGCCGATTTTGTACGGCCCTTCCCATGTAGGGGACCATTTTCCGAATTTAGGATCCTTCGACCCAATCGGCAATACTAACTTCCATACTAAGTCCCCAGGGGAGAATTGTTTGGTTTTGACCTTTTTATCGTACCACCTGGCTACCCTCTTTTTATTTTCTTCAATGCTTATCAGAGCCCTCAATCGTTGGCCAGCCAAATCGTCAAGTTCCCTCTTCATAAGTGACGAGTAATCATCGGCCGTTAACTGATCCTGGAGCGAAATACGCCTCGATCCCGCCCTTGACTCCCATGGGAGTACCGCATCGTGACCGTACACCAATTGGTAGGGAGATAACTTGGTAGCCCCATGACAAGCCATCCGGTACACCCATAAGGCCTCTGTCAAACATAGATGCCACTTCTTCGGTTGTTCCTCGACTTTTCTTTTGATCAATTTGATTATCCCTTTATTGGAGGATTCCGCCTGACCATTGGCTTGGGCGTAGTATGGAGAAGAGTTTAACAATTTGATTCCCATATCGGTCGTAAATTCCTCAAATTCCCCCGATGTGAACATTGTTCCTTGATCGGTTGTTATAGTCTGAGGGATACCGAATCGGTAAACGATGTGGTCCCTTACGAAGTCGGCCATGATAGCCGATGTCACGGCCCTTAACGGGATAGCCTCTACCCATTTGGTAAAGTAATCAGTAGCCACCAGAATAAATTTGTGCCCTTTGCTTGATGGTGGGTAAATTTGGCCGATAAGGTCTATTCCCCATCCCCTGAATGGCCATGGCTTAATAATGGGATTCATGGCCGATGCGGGTGCACGCTGGACAT
This sequence comes from Setaria italica, assembly GCF_000263155.2. Classification (NCBI taxonomy): domain Eukaryota; kingdom Viridiplantae; phylum Streptophyta; class Magnoliopsida; order Poales; family Poaceae; genus Setaria; species Setaria italica. Next base: position 4,950,131 of record NC_028458.1, read on the forward strand.
TTCCAAACTTTTGACACTCCTGACAGCCCTTATAATATTTGAAACAGTCTTCGAGGATCGTTGGCCAGTAGTACCCATTACTCCTGATCATCCACTTCATCTTATGTGCCGATTGGTGTGCTCCACACACCCCTTCATGGATTTCTCCCATTAGAGTCTTGGCCTCTTCTGTCCCAAGGCATTAGAGAAGGACTCCGTCGATCGTTCGGTAGAATAGGTCATCTTCGAGCAGTACGTATTTGGTGGCATGAAAACGTACTCGTCGCTCCACCTTTTTAGACGGATCCTTCAGGTAGTCGGCAATTTCTTTACGCCAGTCATCGGCCGTGAGTTCTAGAGCCATAGTGCCTAGAATTGGCCGATACCCAGATGCGTGCTGGGCGAGTTTGTTGGCGTCTTCGTTGCGGTCTCTTGGGATGTGCTCGATTACTGCCGATCGGAATTCTTTCAAGAACTGTAAGCAATCTTCGTAATAAATTCTTAACACATCATCTTTGCATTCAGACCTTCCGGTCAGTTGATCCACAATAAGCATAGAGTCTCCGAAGACTTCAACGGAATCGGCCTTGACTTCCCTTAATAGTTGTAGGCCTTTTAATACAGCTCGGTACTCCGCTTGATTGTTAGTAGCGGCGGTTTCTATCGGCAGAGAAAAATCATAGCTTGCCCCCCGAGGCGATATGAGAACGATGCCGATTCCTGATCCGACCCCACATGATGACCCATCGAAAAATAATGTCCAAGGTGCCGGCTCTACAAGGGCAATCTCCGGTCCGCAGTGCTGGGCGACGAAATCGACCATGACTTGACCCTTGACGGCTTTTGCCGATTCATGCCGCAGGTCAAATTCTGATAAAGCTAAGATCCACTTGCCGATTCGACCTTTCAAGATCGGCAGTGATAGCATGTATTTTACTACGTCGTCTTTGCATACGACCACGCATTCTGCCGACAGTAGATAGTGCCTTAGTTTGGTGCATGAGAAGTAAAGACATAGGCACAAACGCTCCACCGGAGGATATCTTGTTTCAGCATCCAGAAGTCTTCTACTAACATAATAAATTACCCGCTCCTTGCCTTCAAACTCCTGGACTAGAGCCGACCCAATAGCTTATTCGTCGGCTGATAAGTATAGTTTAAACGGCTTACCAGTTTGAGGAGGAACTAACACTGGCGGTGAGACCAAATACTGCTTGATATCTTCCAGTGCTTTGCGCTGCTCCTCTCCCCATATAAATTCCTGGTCAGGTTTTAGCTTCAACAGAGGTATGAACGCCTGAATCTGTCCAGATAGATTAGATATGAATCTTCTGATGAAATTCACCTAGCCGATTAGAGACTGCAGTTCGGTTTTGTTCTGTGGGGCTACGACTTTGTTGATGGCCGCTATGGTCTTCCGATTGATTTCGATCCCCCGTTCATGCACCATGAATCCTAAGAACTGTCCGGCGGATACGCCGAAAGCACATTTATTGGGGTTCATCTTAAGCCCATGCTTCTTGGTGCACTCTAGCACTTTTCGCAAATCAGCCAAATGTTCTTCGTGACCTTTGGACTTGACCACGACATCATCGATGTAGATCTCTACCAGAATGCCAATGAGTTTGTGAAATATGTAATTCATGGCTCTCTGATATGTAGCGCCAGCGTTCTTCAAGCTAAAAGTCATTACCACCCACTCGAACAAACCGAGGTGGCCTGGACATCTGAAGGCCGTTTTGGGTATATCTTCTTCGGCCATAAGTATTTGATTGTATCCAGCGTTTCCGTCCATGAAGCTAATGATTTTATGCCCCGCGGCAGCGTCGATCAGTACGTCGGCCGTTGGCATGGGGTAACCATCCATTGGTGTGGCCTGATTAAGATTCCTGAAATCAACGCAAACGCGTAGCTTTCCATTTTTCTTGTATACTGGTACGATGTTAGAAATCCACTCGGCATAACGACATTGCCGAATAAATTTTGCTTCGATTAGCCGAGTTATTTCAGCTTTTATGTCTGGTAGAATTTTAGGATGCAGCGTCGTGCGGGTTGTTGGTACGGCCGATACCCTGGTTTTATGGGTAGCCGATGTTCAACAATGGATCGGTCTAAACCGGGCATCTCGTGATACTCCCAAGCAAAACAATCCTTAAATTCCTTTAACAAATTTGTCAATTTACACTTGTATTCCGGATCTAAATTTGCACTAATATAAGTCGGCCTTGGTTTAGTGCCATCGCCTAAGTCTATCATCTCCAATGAGTCGGCCGACGTGAACCCGTGCCCTAGCTTCCCATCTTCTCGGGCGAACTGATCCATCTACTCTGAGTCTTCGGAGCCGACTGCTCGGATCGGCTGTAGGCCAAAATCGGTGACCTTTAGGAAATCGGTCTCCCATACTCTGCCAGATATGCACCTGACGGTCTCGCAGCTCCACTGCTGCGTGTCGGCTGCCGCGATGCTGTACGCGGAATCGGCGTTGACCACCTCGATGTTATCGCCGACCCATTGCACGAGGCATTGATGCATTGTTGACGGGATGCAGCAGTTTGCGTGTATCCAGTCCCGGCCAAGTAGCATGTTGTAGGACCCCTTGCCATTAATAATAAAGAAGGTGGTAGGAAGGGTCTTACTGCCGATGGTGAGGTCAACGCAGAGAGCACCGCGAGCGTTTGACACCTTGCCCTCGAAGTCCTTGAGCATCATGTCTGTCTTGGTCAAGTCTTCGTCGCTTTTCCCAAGTTTCCGGAGTACGGCATACGGCATGATGTTGACTGCAGCTCCTCCATCTACCATCAATCTAGTGAGGGGGCGGCCGTCAACATGCCCTTTAAGGAACAGCGCCTTCATGTGTTGTCGTTCGTCATCTTCGGGCTTTTCGAACGTGGCCATCATTGGCTCCAAAGCCAACTGTGCGGTCTGTTCTTCTATTGCCGATACATCCTGTTGATCGTCGGGAGCCATGAATTCCATCGGCAAAATGAAAACCATGCCGATCTCGGCTGCCGATTCGTCACCCGCCGATTCGTCGTCCCCTTTATCGTTTCTTTTGGGGCGCCACACCCGAGGCTTTCCTTCCTTCTTGTCCGTTGCGCTTTCTTCTTCTTGCTGTTCCCATTGGCAGAGACATTGGATTCTTCGTTTTTGGGACTTGGTCAATCCATCGGGACACCACCTGGGGTTTATTGGTCTTCCCCCCGACCTGGCGCGTTCCCACTCCGGTTCGCGTCCTAACGGGTTTTCATCTGTCACTCGAGCATCGGCCATCTCTTTGAGCCGGCTGTGAATGCTGGCCCTGTTTTCTGACCGGTCATGCCGATCAGTCCTGCCCCCCTGCCTATCATGGCGTCTATCTTCTGACCGATCATATCGGTCACTTCTGCCCCCCAGCCGATCACGCACGGGAGGGCGCTGGTCATCTTGGTTGCGCCAATTCCTGCTGATCGGTTCTGGCCTTCCGTCTCTGGAGCGAGACCTATTGAACGACCGATTGCCACGATATGGACCTGTTGTCGCAAAATCCTGAAGGTGGTGGACCCTGCATCACCACATGAGGACCTGGGAGATCTGTTTAACTCCAGTGCAGAATCCAAATCGGCGTGCATGGTGTGCGTGGGCGTGCCAGTCAGTTTGACCATTCAACTGACAAGGTGGAGATAATTCTCTCGAACTTCGATGGAGTCGGCCGATCGGGCCGATTTAATATAATTTACAATAACCATCAGCCATACGGCCGATAGGAAACACGATGTTGTTGAGTTGTTGCTCCACCATAGCTAGAGCCACAAGCCGATGAGATCTAAACTAACATCACCACCAATATTTTTAGGTGAAACCACAGCGATGCGCCCGGTAGTTGCAGTCTAGAAATATTTAGCAGGACGTTAATCTGAACCCCGCCAGCTGATAAATCCAATCACAATGGAACTTACTCCCAACAGCACTCGAAGGGGTAACCAAGATTAAGATGCAACAGGCTATTAAATGATCTATCGTCTGTGATGAACCGATCTAAAGCTAATTAAAGCAAACTGAACGGCAAGACGAAAGAACAGATAAATATCAGCCGATGCAAGCTTAATCAAGGCGGGATAACTGGTGAATACCGTAGATCGAGACAGAAGCGATGCGCCGTAAGTCAAAGATCCAAGATACTCGATAACTGGTAGATGAAACTAGACGAAACCACAGCGATGCGCCCGGTGGTTAAAGCCTAGAACACCTGGTGACGGAACTTGCAGCTCGCCGGAGATCGAGGTCGACGCAGCCCAGCTTGCTAGAAGGAACTCGTCGAGAATCTACATTACTCCTACTCCTAGGGCAATGGCGTGAAGCCGAAAGGTAAAGGTAAATATGTTGTATTATTGATCGTGTGATTATTCTTTACAATGGCCACGTCCCTTTATATTTATAGGGCGGACGTTGGCATCTAGCCACGCACAAGGCAAGTCACGTACACAATCTTTTCTAATAAAAAACTCTATCTCTAACTAACCCAACTCTATCTCTAAAATATTTTATTCTATAAAACAACCTCCCGTACATGCACAGATCGGCCGCATGCATAATTATTCTGGAAGCCTCCCACGCTTGGCATGCAAAGTGCACCAGAATCCATGTTGTATATTCTAATCATTTTTATCCATACGTGCTGGCCTTTCCTTTATATCATCCTTGCCTCTCCTTGCCGATTAATCCAATGAAGCCGATTTGGACTCCGTGCCCATATGCACGCATGCTAGCTTCTTATTGTTGTATGTGACTCCAATTATCTTGTACTCCGAATTTATAGGATTGGTCAAAATCCAGTGTCAACAGGACCGTTGCATTCTGGGCAAGTATCGGCTGAAGGTAGCCTGAGGTTGTTTTCCCAACAATGAATGAAGAACGGGCATCTCCAGTGCTCCTCGTGTCGACGCATTGCCTCTTCCCGGGACCTTGAGCGTTCATGCTGACGTTGGTACTTCTGGAGCAGGAACTGGGAAGTAATGCGTGGCCCTTCTGATTCGCCATCGTCGTCCTCCATCCGCCGCTTCCCCTTGACATCTTCAGGCGTAGTTTGATTTCTGGGGTCGACGGCGCCACTCTTTTTGGCCGATTCGGATGTCAGCACTTTTGTTTGGAGTGAATTCTTCCCCGTATCAACCATGTTGGTGGGGAAGGGGTGTTGGTCAATCTTCATTGGTTTGGCCGATTTTGCCGGCACCTCAAATTTAAGTCTCCCTTGCTCAATGGCCGACTGTATCTGCTGCCTGAAGATCTTGCACTCATTGGTATCATGGGATGTGGCATTGTGCCACTTGCAATACTTCATCTTTTTTAGTTGCTCGGCAGAAGGTATTGTATGGTATGGCGAGAGTTTAATCTGCCCTTCCTGGAGGAGAAGATCAAAGATTTTATCGGCCTTAGTTGTGTCAAAACCGAACGCTTCCGGCTCCTTTTTGCCGAATGGGCATGATATCGGCTTCTTCCCCTTGATCCATTCTGCAAGTTCGACTTCAACATCTTCCTCATCCTCTAACTCTTCCAGGAACGCCACTTTCTTCTGGAAATTCCTCCGCGGATCGAAAGGACGAACCTCTTGTCCAGACAATCGGTGAACAATCTGGCTCAGACTCTCGAACTCTTGTGAAGTGTATCTTTCTTTGATGTAGGGCAGAAGGCCTTGAAAAGCTATATCGGCCAACTGCGCATCGGTCAGAGCCAGGGAGTAGCACTTGTTTCTGATTTCCCGAAACCTCTGTATATACGAGGATATCGGCTCATCACTCCTTTGCCTGAGGCTGGTCAAATCAGACAACTTCATCTCATGCACCCCGGCGTAGAAGTATTTGTGAAACTGTCTTTCTAAATCGGCCCATGTGATAATCGAGTTTGGCGGCAATGTCGTGAACCATTGAAAGGCCGAACCAGACAGAGATGAAGAGAACAACCGTACCCGTAGAGCATCCTGCGTAGCTGCCTCCCCGCATTGGATGATGAACCTGTTCACGTGTTCCACAGTCGAAGTGTCATCCATCCCCGAAAATTTGGTGAAGTCAGGAACTTTATATCGATGGGGAAATGGCAATAGGTCATATGTAGACGGGTATGGTGTTCTGTAGGTATAAGTTTGCACTTTCGGCTTTAAGCCGAATTGTTCTTGCATCACCTCCGCAATACGTGCCGACCAATCTGGCTGTTGCTGGTGAACTGTTGGCTGAGGTATCGGCACGTGCTGGTAAATCGGAGGCTGAATAAACGGAGGCTGATTGAAAGGTGGTATGTGAGTGTAAGTCGGCTGTGTAGTAAAGGCTGGCTGTTTGAATGAGCCACTTGTTTCATCATACAGCATGATCTCTGCTGTCTTGTTGACCTCCGGAGCGACAGGCTGGTATGGCGGCACGGTTGGCCGAATGGTAGCCTGGAAGGATGTCTGGAATGGAGGGTTCACTTGACTGGCCGATTGATTCTGACCGGCCGTGATTGAAGGTGTCCCCCAGGGTGATGGGTTAATTGGGCTAACTGGAGGGAATGGCGCAGAGGACAGTTGTATGGAGCCATATCCCATTGGAATTGATGATGAGGAAGCACCTGAACTCCCGAAAGAAAATTGGATCGGCTGCGAAGCCGAATTCGAATAATTCTGGTTTGGTGGAATCGGCTGAAAATATGCCGGTCCCCTGTATCCCTGAGGTATCCCCCCGGCGAAGGAGTTGACAACAGCATTATGCACCATATTTGAAAGTACCGGGGACTGATCAATGAAGGCGTGATAAATAGACTGTTGAATCATATCGGACATTTTGTCCGAATCCTCAGAAATTGTGATCTGGCGGGGAGGAGGGAACGGAATCTTCTTGATAGTCTCCCCGCTTCTGGAGCAACTGAAAGACTTTAGGCAAGTTTTCCGGAACTGTGCCGTATACTTGTCCAGTTCTTCCTTCTGGTCGTCCTTCAGATCTGCTTCCGTCACCTCGATGACGTTCTCTTCGGAGACTTCAGCAGCTTTCGACATGATGGCGGTTGTATTGGTCCCACCAGGCGTGCCAAAAGTGTGTTGGCGCTAGAAATCGGTCGACCGAATCCCAGCGACCGACACACGACCCGGGAGAATCTGCTTAGCTCCTGTTCGGGTGAATGCCCTGGTGCAGTTCGCGCGGCGTGCCAGCCAATCTGACCTGTTGATTGGCAAGGAAGAATACGTATCAAGTCCAGAAATCGCGATCGGCTAAGTTTCCGATCTCGAGAGAGTTTATCAGCGAATCGGCCGATTTACTGTAGTAATGAAATCGGCTATAAGACAGCCTGATCTCTGTAGCCTTGTAGACAGGGAATTACTAAAGTAATCGATACAAAGCTATGATAACAACACTAGGAACAGATCTAATCGGCAATAGATGAATTTAATAGCAGAATATAGAAAGAGCCGAAACTACCGATTCCTAGCTGGATAACTGGTGATAAAGACTAGAAAAACAGGTAAAACCTATGGATCTAGCAAATATCGATAACTAATGAATAAATCTAAACGAAACAACAGCGATACGCCCGAAGTTAAAGCTTAGATATTACTCGATAATCGGAACTTACAGAATCGGCCGGAGATCAAGATGATGCAGCCCTGCCAACCCGCACGAACTCGTGAGAAGAGAAAAGTAATGGCGAAGTCGCCTGCTTGAAGGTAAGTACGAAGAAAAAGTAGCTTGTTGTATTGATTGGTTGATGACTACAGATTTACAAAAGCAGCTATTTATAGCCCCGTACAGATATCTTCTTAACCGACTAGAATTCTATCCCTAATTCAAACAGAAAACGAATATCTACAAACATGATTCGTGCTAGGTTGGTTACTCCACGCTTCGTGGGCTGATTTCCACCTCATCCTTCTATCCCTTTCTAAGCCCATACAGGCCCAATTAGCCCATCCTCCTAATCGGCCGATTCCTCATCGGCAAAAGATTACCGATTGGGACTCTAGTATATTCGACCCGAAGCGAGATAGAAGTCACCGGCCGATCTCACACTGTAGCACCATTTGGCCGATTCCCAACTGTGCTTCTCCGATTCCCCCTCTTCTTGGCGCCGATTCTACTAGTGGCAAAATCTGGCGTCAACAGGTACCTACTTTTTGTCCTAATAATTATGGCGTTCTATCATTTACCTTCGGCTTTGACCTCGGATTGCCCTCATGCTTACATATTTCCTATTTATGACTTCTAGGAGAATGAGGCAAACAAACATTTCCGTGGCAAGGCGTTTCCATTCTATGATGAGTTAACCACTCTTTTCGGGACAACGGACACTGAAGGTGGTCCAATGTTGTGTGTTGGTGGAATTGGAGATAGAACACCAAGCTGTGGAAGTGAAGACAACCCTGACCCAATGGCGGATGAAAATGTTGACTGGTTGGAGGACACTGTTGGACGGTCTAGTGTGGGTCGTGTGTCGCAAAGGTCAGGAAAGGAGCATGTTGTTGATAGCCCACCACCCAAGAGAACTAAGAGCATGGAGTACTATGTCGAGCGTATATCTGAGAGCATGATTCAAAGGACTATGACCGAAAGAAATCTAATCAGCCGTGAGGAAGAGGAGGTTACGGAAATGTTGCAACTTGTAGAACAAGATGGTGTACCGAATGGGTCCGAGTTGTACTTCATAGCTACTGAGCTGTTTAGATCGCCAGCCTGACGTGCATCTTATAGGAGCATTATCGCTTCAGAGAACCGGATTGCATGGCTCCGATGGACTTGGGATAATGTCAAGAGGAAGTAATACCGGTCCATGATTACAATGTATTTGCATCAACCTAGGAATGTGTGTATGTGTACTGTGACTATGGCATGGTGTGGCATCATGTCTATAATGTGAATTATGTTGTGGTAGACCTTGATTATTCAAGCTACTAATCCATATAAATTTGTGTCGTTCCACTTGAGTATGATGCTGCTACTGTTGTTTTTAACATTTTGGAAATTATTGTTTACAACCTTACAGCCTGAAGGTCTTCATGATGAATGAGGTGGCTATCAACAAGTGAAGCTCAAATGGATCGTAAAGGTATGCAATGAAATCATATTTCCATATTTAAGTACCTAGGATTTTTGAAAGAAAAGAAAAGGGGCGCAACATGTTAAGAGATGGGTACTGAATATGCTATTCTTCTGTTTTAGAGATTCTTAGACAAGAAAAGACGGCATGCTTTTTATATGTCGTCTTGAAACTAGCATATCTAGGCTTAACAAAGAATCGGATTTGTTCCAGATCACTGATTAAAGAAGCTGGGACCATTGATCGCTGTTATGGTCAGAAAATGAAAGGAAAGTCAAGCTCCGAAAATTCGAGCAACAGCAGCACCTCACCAGCGAGGTTGACCGATGAGTGGTCTACATGGTGGGACATGGGTGCAACCATTGGTGTGTTAGCTGCGTATGCATCGTCTACCTCAAGTGCATGTGGCGTGCAAGATGGTCCGTTGCACTTGCAGGAGTTGACTGGGCGTCAATGGGTTGCTATTAACCTTGCTGACAGTAAGAAGTGCTACAAAAATTTCCGTCTCCATCCATCTGCATTTCAGTTGTTGCATTCAATCTTAGTGTCCAACCATGGGCTAAAATCCACACAACAATGTGATTCAGTTGAGGCATTAGGGATGTTCCTATGGGCATGTGGCACAAGACAATGCCAGAGACAAATGTCGGATAGATTCCGTAGGTCACTGGACACCGTGAGTCGGAAGTTCGGTGAAGTGTTAGATGCCGTGATCTCTTTTGCACGTACTATTATTAGGCCAATGGATCCACTGTTCAGGTGTGTGCATCCTAGGCTGCATCAATTCTCACCATATTTTGATGGGTGCATAGGAGCTATAGATGGAACCCACATTCCGGTGTCAGTCCCTGAGCACGCACATGATGATTTTATCAATAGAAAGGGGTTCACCAGCCAGAATGTCTTGGCCATTTGTGACATGGGCATGAGGTTCACATTTGTCGCTACGGGGAAGAAGGGTGCTATGCATGACACTGCTATTTTGAGGGAGGCTTTAAACCAAGCTGAGCATTTCCCTCACCCACCCCAAGGTGATCTTATGTTGTTCGTAAGTTTTATAGTATGCAACATATGGGAGTGCCAATCTAAATTGCTATTTGTATAACAATGTTGATATGTAGGAAAGTACTATTTGGTGGATTCTGGTTACCCACTGCGTGAGGGTTATATGGCGCCATATCGCAAGGGCAGGTACCATTTATCGGAGTTTAATGTCAAAGGTCCTGAGAATTTGAATGAAATTTTTAACTACCATCATTCGTGCCTTCGGAATGTTGTGGAACGATCTTTTGGAGTGCTAAAGAATAAGTGGCAGATTCTAAGAGGTATACCGTTATATAATATGGAGAAGCAATCAAAGATTATTGTTGCATGTTTTGCGCTACACAATTTTGCATTGGACAACAATGAACCGGGAATGGTTGGTGCTGACATGTTTGCTCATGGGACCTACCTTAGTAGGACAAGTGATGAAAATGATCCTGCATCAGATTGGTTTGCCGCTACTGCCAACGATGATATTAGTAAAGTTCGTGATTGGATTGCAGTAGGACTTTATGGGTTGACATAACGGAGATATTTTCTCCATTTGCTAATTTGTTGTTATGAATATAACCTATCAATTTCTTTCTAATTTGTTGTTGGTGTGACTTGAGAAAGCACTGATCAACTATTGTAGGGCTGAAATGTTCTAATTGTATGCCCTGTGTACTCTTGAGTTCAATATGCATGTCATTTATTTTGTGCTAGACTAGACTGTTATCAGGGTGCCCAGGTCCTGGAAACTAAAATGAGGTGTTTGAGAGTTATGGATAGCGCTTCTGGTGATTTGGTTCATATCACTGTCTGCATATGTTTGGTTATGCTTGTATCATATATTTAGTCAATATCTTGGGCCTATTTCTCTGTTTGTCTGCTTGCTTATGCTCTAGAAATTACTTTTTTTTTTTGTGTGTGTGTGGGGGGGGGGGAGGGGGGAGATGTAGTTTTCATTACATTTGCTCCGTGCATTTTAAGGGGTGTCTCAAGAATGCAGCAAAGGTAACTCCCTGTGGTTTATAGCAAGCTTGTTTCACCTCTGTATGGAATGTCACTGTCACTCGCTGTAGTGAATAGCGAGCTCGAGATCTGCCGCTGCCCTGAAGCACGCCGTGCTGCGAAAACTTGTATCTCTGCTAATGTCTAACTGATTTCGACATTTTATTTTCTTTCCTCGTTCTAAATACTGAAGAAGTGTTTGCTGTGGTCCAATATTCATTTGTTTGTTATGGAGATATTACATACACAATACCACTGTCCACTGACTAGATGTTCCTGTTCTGCCATTTACTATTTTTAGTCAAGCATGTTTAGTACTGTCAAGGTTAGCAATGTGTCCCTGAAAGCAGTACAGCGTGATATAAAGGAATTCTTTTCTTTTTCTGGTGACATTGTGCATGTTGAAATGCAGAGGTTAGTACCATGTCCATGATGCCTATTTTCACGCTGTGCTATGAGTTGCACTAACCATTTAGTGCTATGCAGTGGCGATGAGCTGTCTCAAGTTGCCTACATTACTTTTAAAGACAATGAAGGAGCTGAGACGGCAATGCTTGTTACGGTATTTCTTTTTTCTAAAGGAGCTGAAAAAAATGTGTCTTTTAGATGAATTAATGATTCACTGGTCACATTATCATGAAATATGGTATGCATTTATGATCTTATTTTAATAGGTTAGTCATCTGAATATTATCAATGTGGTTCTGTACTGTAATTTGTTGCAATTATATTCTGAAGCCCCAATCAAAAAATATTTGTACTTGCTCTTTCAATGATTGTTTAAAGTGACCTTTGTTTGCTCATTGAATTTTGCCTTTTATATAATCCAGTTCCAACTGACTTTGCAACATTGTTTGTACCGTGACCTCTAGCTCTAGCTTGAAAACCAAGATGTCTTGGGATGGCAATGAAAAAAATAGTTTACAAATATATACCACTTAAATTGTAGCATATTCTAATGTGAACTTTTATTGCTGTTGCAGGGGGCCACGATAGTTGATATGGCTGTCATTGTCACGCCTGCCACTGATTATGAGCTACCAGCTTATGTTTTAGCTGATCTAGAGGTATAACTGGAGCCATTACTATTTACTGCACATGCATGATATAGTTGCTGTGCAGGTTCATAACATTGCTTTTCACCCCCAGCCCAAAGACACAAAACCTTCTGCCCTCCAAAAGGCCGAGGACATTGTTGGGACCATGCTGGCGAAAGGATTTATCCTTGGTAGGGATGCACTGGACAAAGCAAAAGCTCTGGATGAGAAGCATCAGCTTACATCAACTGCTACTGCTAGAGTATCTTCCTTCGACAAGAGAATTGGTCTAAGTCAGAAGATCAGTGTTGGTACTTCAGCTGTCAATGATAAAGTGAAGGAAATGAGAAGTACCAAGTCTCTGAGAAGACAAAGTCAGCACTGGCAGCTGCTGAACAGAGCGTCTCGACTGCTGGATCCGCCATCATGAAGAACAGATATGTCCTCACCGGGGCAGCATGGGTAACTGGTGCCTTCAGCAAGGTGACCAGTGCAGCCAACGATGTTGGTGCAAAGGCTAAGGAGAAAATAGCAGCTGAGCAGGAGCACAAGAATGTTGAGGGTGGGTCTGCAGCACAACCAGACATCCCAGAAGGCCCAACAACACACAGGGAAGTGGACGGTGAATTTGCAAAGATACATGTGTCTGAAACCCCTGAAGATATCCCCATCTCCACTGTGGCGACTGTCCCTGCTGTTATCAATGAGGAGCCCAGCAAGGCGTCTCCACCCGCTGATGCTCCTAAAAAGCCGGAACCTGCTCACGGATTGATACTATGAAATGATTCGGGGCCCCATACATGTGTGTAAATAGACATGATATGGTTATTGAACTCATTTTTAGTGTTGTGGTTGAAACCTCTTTGAAGGTTGAAAGTTATTGGGACCTAAAAGAGTTCGCAATTTGTTACTTGACACTTTTATCAATATATCATTATCATCCTGCAGTGGGAACATGAAACATAGTGGTTGTGTTGTTATGCATGACTCTGTTTTCTGATACACTTGTTTTCTGTTTGCGAGAATGTACTTGCTAATCATGAGAATGTGGTGCTTTCACGGAGGTTGTATAACGTGCTTCGACGTTCTTCACGGCAGTGTTCGTATTCAAGATCAAAATACAAAATTGGACTTGGACTGAAGGGAAAAAACTGAAAGACAAATATAAGAAAAAATTTTATTGGTGCGTCACTTGTTCAGTTCTTCACAGGATCAGAGTTTCTGGCTCCCGGCCTTGTTTCCAAAACTCGACTTGATCGCTGGGTACAAAAGTAGCTGCCTGCAGCCGCTGCTGCCTAGCTGATGCGCCACTGCCTAGCTGATGCGCTGCTGTAGCAGCTGCATGGCCGGCTGATCAGCTGTGCTGCTTAACAGCAACAGCCAGCTCAACCGAACGGCCCCATTTACCTTTACCTTTCGGCTCCACGCCATTGCCCTAGGAGTAGGAGTAATGTAATTTCTCGACGAGTTCCTTCTAGCAAGCTGGGCTGCATCGACCTCGATCTCCGACGAGCTGCAAGTTCCGTCACCAGGTGTTCTAGGCTTTAACCACCGGGCGCATCGCTGTGGTTTCTTCTAGTTTCATCTACCAGTTATCGAGTATCTTGAATCTTTGACTTACGGCGCATCGCTTCTGTCTCGATCTACGGTATTCACCAGTTATCCCACCTTGATTAAGCTTGCATCGGCTGATATTTGTCTGTTCTACCGTCTTGCCGTTTACGACATATTAATTGTTATTAATTCTGTCGGAATAGGCGATATATCTATTCTTAATAGCCTGTTGCATCTTAATCTTGGTTACCCTTTCGAGTGCTGTTGGGATTAAGTTTCGTTATGATTGGATTCATCGGCTGGCGAGGTTCAGATTAACATCCTGCTAAATATTTCTAGACTGCAACTACCGGGCGCATCGCTGTGGTTTCACCTAGAGATATTGGTGGAGAGTTTAGTTTAGAGCTTATCGGCTTGTAGCTCTAGCTATGGTGGAGCAGCAGCTCAACAGCATCCTGTTTTCTATCAGCCGTCTGGCTGATGGTTATTGTAAATTATATTAAATCGGCCCGATCGGCCGACTCCATCGAACTTCGAGAGAATTATCTCCACCTTGTCAGTTGAATGGTCAAACTGACTGGCACGCCCGCGCACACCATGCACGCCGATTTGAATTCTGCACTGGAGTTAAGCAGATCTCCCAGGTCCTCATGTGGTGATGCAGGGTCCACCATCATCAGGATTTTGCGTCAACACATTTTAAAGGTAATCGTGACAGGATCTTTCTTGTGTAAGGTGAGGAGTTTTGGGATCCGAACCGGAGGTATAGATTTAAAGAGGCTTTTTACTAGAATCATATATGTGCTACTTTACTATCTATGCTCAGAATTACAACATATGCATAGTCTAGGTTGCTCTAAATTGGTTATCTCTGCTCTATCTGTTATCTATCTGTACATGCTTAGTAGATTGAATCTGAATCTCTCATAAACATTAAGTTAATACTAACAATGCCAGTTGAAATAGATCTTGTGCTATAAGTTCCACGGATTGATAAACTTTGGAGGAATACTCTAATGGAAGAGCTACAACTGATCCGTACACTTGTGGTTCACAATTGGCACGCAAGTTCACAAATGACGTGCTAACAGCTGTCAACGTTAGTAGAACAGAGAATACGTGGTCTTCGACGGCTATAGCCCGGACGTCAAACTAAGCAAAGAAAAAGGTGAGTATAGTCCACTCATTTCCCTGCCGATGGTATAAGGAAGAAGCAAAGGCAGTGGAATCACTTTCCCGACCTTCTTGAAAAAAAAGGATTCACTTCCATTTCAAGGAAACAAAAAGAAAATCCATTTCATTCACTCCGCGAAAATCAGTTAAACAATGTAATCACTAATCAGAACAAGATCGCATAAACACATATACACATGAACAACAGCTAGTTGTTCATACTACAAACAACTCTACGCCTAATTACGAGGTTACACTTTATTCAATATAAAGCACACACTACGCGTACTACGGCCACTATTACCGTAGTATACCGGAGTACCAGAGGCGAGACGTCCCATCAGAGCTCCTGGAGCACATGACGCATGTCCGCACGAGGCCTGCACATGGCCTCCAGCGGGACGGCCCTGGGCATGGTTAGCCCGCCGCCCTCGGTCATGTCAACCTCGACGCCGTCAACCCTGTCCCAGTCGAAGCACTGGATCAGCGTGCCGAGCACGAGGCCGACCGTGCGCAGCGCGAGCGTCTCCCCGGGGCACTTGCGCCGCCCCATCCCGAACGGCATCAGCAGCCGGCCCTCGGCCTTGCCGCCCTCGAACCGCTCCGGCCTGAACTCTGCCGGGTCCTCCCACACCGCGGGGTCCCTGTGGATGGCGTACACGTTCACGAGCAGCATCGTGCCGCGGGGCACGTCGTAGCCTCCCACCTTGCAGTCGGCGGAGGACTCGTGCGGCAGCAGCAGCGGCGCCGCCGGGTACAGGCGGAGCGTCTCGCTGATGATGCACTGCAGGTAGGTGAGGCGGGACACGTCGTCCGCGGTGACCAGGCGGGAGGTGCCCACGGCCGCGTCGATCTCGGCCTGCGCCTTCTTGAGCGCCTCCGGGTGGTTCAGCAGTAGCGACATGGCCCATTCCGTCGTCGACGACGTGGTCTCCGTTCCGGCGCCAAATAGGTTCTTCATAGAAAAAGGAGAAAATGACAGTCAGGGTCTACTACTTTAATGACGTTGAATTTTGCTATATAATAATGGCCATTTGTTTCAATTATTAAGGGAAGAATGGGACGGTCGCTCGTGATATGCATCACATTTGGGTCAACTGGTTGATGTTCACACTCAACTACAGTCACTGCGAAGGACTTAAGTAAATGTGTTGACAGATTCAATCCGAACTGCTGATGACTTAACCAAGAAAATGGGCGTTTAAGTGAGGTAAATAATGGAGAACAAGCACTCACCGTACAAAGCGCCATGATGGTGGTATCCGTGTAGACCTCCGGCTCCGATTTCTTCGAAGTGAGCAGCACGGCGATCATGCTCTTATTCTCGCTCTCGCTGCCGTCGTCCAGCCTCTGCCGCACGGCGTCTATGAGCCGCTTCAGGAACGCGTCCCTTCTGGTCACGGCGTCCAGGATCTTGTTCCTCACGCCGAACACGTCGAACCACCGCAGCACCGGCAGGTAGTCCCACCGGTTGGCCGTGCCGAGGTACGGGATGATCTGGTCAACAATCTGCTTGAACTCGTTGGCCTCCGGCGACATGTCCGTGTCGGCGTTCGCCTCGGTGCGCGACGTCTTGGTCCGCGCGATGGTCTCCATGAGGACGCTGAGGGAGAGCTCGAACAGCCTGCGCTTCAGCTGGACGCGCGCGGCGCCGCCGGGCGCGGCCACGGCGGCGTGGTCCATCCTCCGCACCATGGCGCGCACCTCGGTGGAGATGACGGGGGTCATGCAGGCGACGCGGTGCGCGGAGAGGAGCTGCACGGCGGCGACGCGGCGGAGGTTGCGCCAGTACGGGCCGTAACTGGCCATGGAGAGCATGGCGCCGTCGAAGGACACGAGCCCCGTCGACGGGGAGCGCGGGCGGTTGGCGAAGCACACGTCGTTCTCCGTGAGGCACTCCCTGGCGCACTCCGGCGAGGACACCACCACGGCGCGGCGGGAGCCCATGCGCAGGGAGAACACCGGGCCGTGGCGCGCCGCGAGGCGGATCAGCGCCGCGTGGAACGGCGTCTTGACGAGGTGGAGGTGGCCGAGGAACGGGACGGCCGGAGGGCTCGGCAGCAGCTGCTGCGCGCCCTTGCCCTTGCGGCGGCCGCCGCCGCGGCCCAAGAGGTAGTGGAGCAAGAAGAGGAAGGCGACGGAGACGACGGCGATATAGGCCTTATCCATGGCTTAGGTCTCTGAGCGATTGCCGATTGGAAGCTGTTGTTTTGTATGCTATGGTGCTCCATCCTTCATGGTGGCATATATACACACGCACACTGGCGCACACCAAGGTTAAAGAGAGTTGTTGACATGGATCTAATCATCTACGACGACTTGAAGCCTAAGTTTGTCATATAATTTTGCGTACGCAATTGCTGACGACGTACGTGTAGGGAGGATGGTTCCTGTGTACTAAGCTCAGGATCTGCACGTTATTGTGGTGCGTGGATGCATGTTTTAAGCACTGTCTGGTTGCGTCTTCCTGGAGGTCGCCGTCCAAAGCTTCTTCCAGGCCGCTCAAAGGCCAACTAGCACTGCCAGATCCGTACGGCTAACACCAAACTTTGTACGTGCATCCTTGGAAAACAAGAAACTTTTGATGGGTAGGATTAGTTAATTCATGTGATCCTGAGCTGCTGATTCTTTCACAAGTAATTTAGGTTAGGTGAATATAAGATTCCTAAGAGCAAAGCCACGCCCACTGCAGCATATGTACATGTGGGCCTGGTGAGAGGTGGGCTCATGCGGCAGTGACTATTAATTGCCTTCAAAGAGTTGGAGTATGCTGAGGATATCATTGTGACTAAGAGTCAAAGAAATGTACTTGAAGACAATTAAGTATATACTCTGTCGAAATATTTATCATTGTTGACTTTCCTTGCAGTATTTGACTATTCATCTTATTCAAAAATTTGTTCTAAATATACAAAAGACTAGGTCATGCTTAAAATACCTTTGATCATAAAGTAAGTCACGAACAAAATAAATTGCACTTACACAATTTTGTGAATAAAACGAGTAGTCAAACACCATGATCAAAAGTCAACAAACACCGTGACCAAAAGTCAATTTCAATATGTAGATACTAATAAATAAAGAATGAGCACTAGTTTGGTCAGTAGAGCTCATGCGGGTGCATGCTTCCATCGTTCTTCTTGTTAATTGACTTCCGTCCATGCCTAGTGATTCCATTTTCACTAGGTCTAAAAATTTGAAAATATTTTGTAAATATTACTAGAGATAAGTGAAATTAGATTATGCAATTGAATCTAATGCCATGTAATTTTACATGTTTATTCGTTACTTTTCAACATTGATCCAAAGAAGCAATGATTCTTAGAGATGATAATGCTATGGTGGTGCAGGATTAGACCTGGTTAAATAAAATTCAGTGAGCATCTGCGTCTATGTTTCATAAAAGCAATCGTCTAAGAGTGCAAAACATGTTAATAATTTCCTCTCAATTTTCTGCCCTTACATTTCTCCTCAACCTCGAAACCTAATGCTTCCTCCATTATGCTATTTTGTTCATGGCCTCAGGGGAAATGTTTAAAATGTTTGTCCATTTAAGATATCAAGAGTTAGTGTCATATTTTCACTCGCATCTCGAACTAATAAATGCTTTGAAAGAAGATGTGATTATATCACATTATTTAATAGGGGCATGTGTATGGTCATTTCACATTGGATTTTACTTGAAATGAGTACTTGTAAAACACGACAATGAATAATTCACTTCAGTGAAAATCATTTGAAGGAATGCACAATCTCTTCTAGGTATGGAAGTTACGCGGGGGAAACTAGTAAGTTTTTGCCACATCTAAAGGGAAATGCGCTTGTAGGCTTAGATAAGAGTTCTTCTATAAAGTTCTTAATGAAATGTTAATAGCATTATCATCTTAAACACTTAATACAAAACCACTTTGCATTGTACCGCTCTGATAATTATACAAGACAATCTGCGGAAGATACAAATTGCTAATGACCCCATCTACTTTCAAACAACCACCGGTATGTAGTTCAGACAAACCCTCTAAAAATATATAAATTACGGAAGTTGATCTGCTCATAAGCTTATTTGGTGCCGCACACACACTGTCAGATATGCGGACTGCTAGTCTGCTACTCAATATAGAAGAAGAGTACTATATAGGAGACATCAGAGCTCCTCAAGAACATCATGCATAACTGCACGAGGCCTGCACATGGCCTCCAATGGAACGGCCATGGGGATGGTGAGCCCGCCGCTCTCAGTCATGTCAACCTCGGCGCCGTCGATTCTGTCCCAGTCGAAGCATTGGATCAGCGTGCCGAGCACCAGCCCGACCGTCCGCAGCGCGAGCGTCTCCCCGGGGCACTTCCGCCGCCCCATCCCGAACGGCATCAGCAGCCGGCCCTCGGCCTTGCCGTCCTCAAACCGCTCCGGCCTGAACTCGGTCGGGTCCTCCCACACATCGGGGTCCCTGTGGATGGCGTACACGTTCACGAGCAGCATCGTGCCGCGGGGCACGTCGTAGCCGCCCACCTTGCAGTCCGCGGACGACTCGTGCGGCAGCAGCAGCGGCGCCGCCGGGTAGAGCCTGAGCGTCTCGTTGATGATGCTCTGGAGGTAGCCGAGACGCTGCACGTCGTCCGGGGTGATGAGGCGGGAGGTGCCCACGACCACGTCGATCTCGGCCTGTGCCTTCTTGAGCTTCTCCGGGTGATTCAGCAGGAGCGCCATGGCCCATTCTGTCGTGGTCGACGTGGTCTCCGTCCCAGCGCCAAACAAATTCTTCACGGGAAAAGGAGAAAATGACAGTTAGCGTGGTTCAATCATTCAGGAAAAGAGGACAGCGACGCTGCTGATTTATGTCACATGGGAGTATGGGACTATGGGACGACAGAGGTCACATCGATTTGACATAAATTTAAAAAATAAAGGAGGCTAATTGTTTCAAAACACTCACCGCGCACAGTGACATGATCATGGTATCGGAGTAGACCTCCGGCTCGGACTTCTGTAGAGAGAGCAGCACGGCAATCACGCTCTTCTTCTCACTTTCATCGCCGCCGCCGTTCACTCTTCGCCGTTCTGCATCGATGAGTCGCCGCAGGAACATGTTCCTTCGGTTCACCGCGGCCACGAGCTTGTTCCTCACGCCGAACACGTCGAACCACCGCAGCACTGGCAGGTAGTCCCACAGGTTGGCCGTGCCAATATGCGGCACGACGTCGTCAACGATCTGCTTGAAGACTTGGGCCTCGGGCGACATGTCCGTGTCGGCGTTCGCCTCGGTGCGGGACGTCTTGGTCTGCGCGATGGTCTCCATGAGGACGCTGAGCGAGAGCTCGAACAGCCTGCGCTTCAGCTGGACGCGCGCGGCGCCGCCGGCCGCGGCCGCGGCCGCGCGGTTGATCCTGCGCACCATGGCGCGCACCTCGGCGGAGATGACGGGGGACATGCAGCTCACCCGGTGCGCGGAGAGGAGCTGCACGGAGGCGACGCGTCGGAGGTTGCGCCAGTAGGGCCCGTAGCTGGCCATGGAGAGTGAGTTGCCGCCGAAGGACACGAGCTTCTGCGAGGGGAACAGCGGGCGGTTGGCGAAGGCGATGTCGTGCTCCGTGAAGCACTCCCTGGCGCACTCCGGCGCGGAAACCACCACGGCGCGGCGGGACCCCATGCGCATGGAGAACACCGGGCCGTGGCGCGCGGCGAGGCGTGCCAGCGCCGCGTGGAACGGCGTCTTGACGAGGTGGAGGTGGCCGAGGAACGGGACGGCTGGAGGGCTCGGAGGCAGCCGCCGCGCAGCCTTGTTCCCCTTGCCATTTCCCTTGCCGCCGTTGCCGCCGCCGCCAACACGGGCCACGAGGTAGTGGAGCACGAAGAGGAAGGCGAAGGTGAGGACGGCCACGTAGGCCTTATCCATGGCTGTGGAACAGGAGAAGCGGTGGTTGACGAGCTTCTGAATGATTGATCGCAACTTGGCGTCTGTATGTGGCGGCATCCTGCATGGCTGCATATATATACGCCAAGATTCAGGCGTCCATCGCCCATCGAGGTGGATCCGATCCACAGGTGCTTGGAGGCTAAGATTGTCATTCTAAATTTTTGCAGACGCAATGGCTGACGTTTGGGGAGGATGGTTCGTGCAGCTCCGGCCTCCGGATATGGGCGATCTGTCGGGGAGGAAACTGGGAAAGCGAGGTGCGTGGATGCGTTCGTCGAGTCGAGAGCACTGTTTGACTGCGCCTTCCAGGACGGCACCCGTCGGCATCTTCTTCCTGTGCTCGCAGAGGCCAACTCGCACTGCAAGATCTGTGTGCGACTGGCCTACTGCTTCGGAAGCAAGGAAGGATTAGTTTAATGAGTTTTGCGGGATTTTTTCTTCCGAGATCATACCAAAAGGATCCTAATCAGACGATTCTGCTGCAACTAATGCCAGCAGGTGAATACAAATTCAAGGTGAGCAAAATCACTGCGCCGTGCGTATTGGCTGGGAGAGGCCACTCGAGTCAGGTGTCCTGGAGTAGCGTGGTCATCGGTGAACGTGAGCTTGTGACGAAGTCACATAACAAGGCGTCAGGAAACGTGAGGGTTGATAGATCGATGTGTGTTTAGTCTTGCTTTAGTCAATGCGTCGTGAAGAAACTCAAGAGAACTGCTGCAACTGCAATCATCGATTCTTCATGCATTTGGCTGTACAGATTCTTGCATCAGCTGTTGACCAGAAATATAATGGGCTATCGTCAGGAAATGGCCCATCATCCATAAATATGTCTCACACATATAAAATCTGGATCGAATAGGCCCCATTCGCCATAGTCATTGAACCGCTAAATAAATTTCGAAGGTACTTTCCTCGTGGACATGTGGTCGTCTATTATTGGATTCGATTGAGAGGAAGGGAAAAGGTGTATTTTTCATCCCTCACTATCGTAAAAGCGTGACATTCATCCCTCATGTTTAATTTGGCACAAATCAATTCCTAACTAACTAAACCGGCGCCACCTTAATTTAACAATAGTTTAGTACCATCTAGTGGCACTTTATGCCATGTAATCATCCGTCTAATCTCTGCTTAGTAATTGTTGGATTTAGTGACCGGCAGTCCACCAGGGGTTACCCAAGTGGTAGATTTATAGGCGGAGTAGATCGTAAGACAAGAACTCGAATGATAATACAGGACGCAAGGTTTAGACAGGTTCGGACCTCCGAAGAGTAATACCCTACGTCTTGTATTCTGGTGGATTGTATTGCTGATCATATGTGCGAAGAGTTAACGTGCCCTCGGGAGCGCCTCTGGCCGCCTTACGTAGGCTGACGACCTAGAATTACAATCGGATAGGATCTAATCCTAGTCAATTGTTACAAAGAAATCAATTTGGTTTACAACAAGTATCCCATGATATTTCCGAACTGAATTTGTTCGCCTGGCCTCCAAGCTTGTGCCACACAGAATTTCACGTATTACCCCGCATGCCATGGCCAGGCGGGACCCACATATCAGGCCGGCAAGTATCCTAATCGGTGGGAACCTGTGGGTACCCTTATCCTTCAGCAATGTAATATGCTGAGTTGAGGATATATAGCTTAAAAAAATTCAGTAAATCCTCTAAATTAACTCCATTAAAATTTTATTGGAAAAATTAACGGAAGTACATAGCTATTCTCAATTCATGAAATAAAACCTTCAGTTCACTACCACATTGCAGAAAAGGATGGAATTCGTATTTTTCATTTTTAAGTACATTCTGACCTGTTTTTGAGGAGATATATTCGAGCAAAAGTTGGGATGATGCTCACCCAACAAGTGTATATATCTCCTTTTTCAAAAAAAAAATATGATCCAGTGCTTTAAGACATGATCTCTCTTGCTTAAAATATTACTCCAATTACTTCTATCAGACAACTACTGAGTTGATGCGGAATCCCGATAAACATTGCCCCCTGATCTACCAGCATTAGATACAGTACCTTGTTATTGCAAAGGGACGTGTGCGTCACCCCACCTGGCAAAAGCAAAATACAGCTTCTAGAATACTAGAGCACATGAGCTATCAACTTACACGTCAGTGATTGCATAAGCAAACTACAATAAGATCTATATATATAGCTCTCTTTATTTTCTCACCAAGCAAACTAGAGCTAGCGAAATCTTCCAAAGCCCTACTACACACAGACAACAACATACAGTCACTAACATCTACATAGCTCTCTTCATTTTCTCATTAGTGCTTTAGTGACATTACTAATGCTTAAGACATAATATTAGTTAAGTCCGAGTATCAAGTTATCCCCGCGCGGGCGACACGGGTGGGTGAACGCTTGCGCCAGCTCCCACCCCCCTCCCTCCCCTTTGCCACTCCCCCCCCTCCCCTTCGCCGCGCCGCCGCTCGAGCCGACCGCCAGAAGCCCGAGCAGCCTGCAATGACGGCAGTGGCGGGGTAGCCTTCTCCTCCTCTTCGTGGCCAGGTGGGCGCGGCCGCCTTGGCCGTCAGGGAGATGACCCGCGGCAGTGCCGGCAAGGACGGCCGGATCCGGCACCGGCGGGTGTGGATCCAGTTCCCGAGGTTGGATCCGTTGACGACGGGGCGCGGCGGTGGACGACACGCTCCTAGGGATCCACGACGCTGGCGTGCTTCTAGGCAAGGTCCTCCCTCACGGCAGCGCGCGCAGGGATGGAGCTCGAGCGCCTCCCGGACCTACGCGCCGGTGGACCTGGAGCGAGCAACTGTGCCGCTGCCAGTCCTGTGCGCCACCACTGACCGGTTGCCTGCACGAGCAAGTGGATGAGCCAATGAGGTTGCTGGAACCTGGCGATGGGCCCCTAGGCGAGTGCTCAGGTAGGCTGAGGTTGGACCAGGCGTGGAGGCGACGAGGAGATGGCCGGCCCAGCAGCGCGCCGCGTGCGGGAAGGAGATGCGGCGACCGCGGTGGCTTGCTCTGGTGGATCTAGGAGGGTGGCCTAGTGCGGCTGCGGGATGAGGAAGGCTGACGAGGCCCCGTGCAGGAACAGGGCCGGGAGGAGCACGGCTCGGAGAGCGTGCGGCAGCCGGGAGGTGCGTGGCGACCGGGATGAGCGCGCGGTGGCCGGGAGACACGTGGCAGCCGGGAGAGCGCGCAGCGGCCAGGAGGCGCGCGGCGGCCAGGAGGAGCGCAGCCGGGAAGTGCGTGCGGCTAGGAGGAGTGTGCTGCAAGCCATGTGGTGGTGGAATGGCAAGCGGATGTGTGGCGCCGGCAAGGAGGTGCAAGCGACAGAGGGTGCTGCGCATGGGCAGCGGTGGAGGGCGGAGATAGAAACGGAGGTGGATGTACGGCGGCATGGCGAGTGGAGGCGCGGCGGCGACGTTGCCTAGGCTGGGTTGCCATAGCAGTGGCCAGGGAGTGCTGAACCACGTACATGCAGCGAGGGGTTGTATTGCTCCAGGCGAAAGCCCTCACCAGCCTTCGTGCTGGTGGACATGACGGCGGCGTCCTAGGACGTCGTCTTCCTCATTGGGAGCGTCATGTTGGAATCACGACCCTACTGCATGGGGTTCTCTGGATGACCTTGTCCAGATCCTAGACGAGCGATGGCGGCACCATTGGTGTCGTACCCTCCTTGGAGGCGTCGTCTCTAGAGACCTAACTTGGTTCGAGGCACTGCTGAATCATTGTCATGGGAGGCCATAACCAATGGTGGCAACTACGCCGCGTGGTGAGCTGATTGGGGGTTGCCGAGCCCATGTGTAGGCGATCAAAGTTATGGTGGTGGCCAGGGGTTGTTTGCATGGTTGTTGGATTTCTCTGCTCGCAGCAGACCGCGGCGACTGACGTTGCTTCGCAGCGGTCAGTATGGTGTGAGACTACATCGGAGGACGGCGCTTGCGGCAATGGCAGCGTGGAACGACTAGACTTGTAGTGGACCACGGCAGGTTGCTTAGCTTGGCTGGGCTATCCGGTACGGTACATCATCGGAAAACGGCGTAAGCGACTTCTCTGGCTTGTTGTCACGGTGGAGAAGACTATGTACGAGGGTGAAGCAACGAGACGAGGTCGACACTCTGCGGCGGTTTGGCTGATCAATGGAGATCGTGGGGAGCGGGGCAATATCGCCCAACACTCTGACAGTGACTAAAGAAACGGATCCGGGACGTGAAAACTGCGGCGGGCGTGGTGAGGCTCCCGCGCGCGGTGTCTGTTTGAGGTGACGAGAGAGAGGCAGAGTCCAACGGCGGATGTGGCAAGGCCCCCGCGCGTTGTGTTATCGTGGTGGCGACTGCAAGGCAGCCTGCGAGAGGTTCGGATTCGGTTTTATCACCCTGTCAGGTGGAGAGTGATGTTACAGCGGCACTACGGCGGAAGGTCCTGCATGGCGGTGGCCTTATCGGTGCGGTGCAGTCTGCTTCTCGGTTCAACGTCGACGCTAGGTTACGCTGGGAGGAATCGACGACTTCTTGACCATGTGTATGGTGGTACGGGCTGTGGTAAGGCTTTGGTTCTATCACCGAGGTATTAAG
Organism: Setaria italica; assembly: GCF_000263155.2. Lineage (NCBI taxonomy): Eukaryota > Viridiplantae > Streptophyta > Magnoliopsida > Poales > Poaceae > Setaria > Setaria italica. The sequence goes on from NC_028458.1 coordinate 4,975,411, forward strand.
AGGAGTTGAGTTCGGTGCGTGTTGATGTCCCAATCTAACCGATCGATGTGTTGTAGAGTTGAGTTGCGTGTGAGGGTATGGTGTGGCAGGCGTTGAGGACCCAATCCAATCTATCAGTGTTTGCGTTATTTTTTCTTTGTTGTTATCGTCCAGTCTGGACTTCATCTTCTTTTTAATATAATCAGCAACTCTCCAGGTTGATTCGTTTCGGAAAAAAAAACATAATATTAGTTACTCCCTTCGTTCATTTTAAATTGTAAGGGCAGTCCAAAATTGGAAAAAAAAAATACAGACCCGATGGACCGGCCCATGGCACGGTCACCATCATGCCTGTGTCCGTAACACGTGTCGTGCTTGGGACGCTAGCTCGACACTTAGTGCCGCCCAACAACTTTCATATATAAACTAATAACACACCTCTTAATAACCCTAATTTTCCAACCTCTCGCCTCATTCAAAACCCTATTCATTGTACCGTGTAGTTCCTAGAACAAGTGTTTTTTGATGTGACATTTAGAGAAACTGGCTAATAGTTTCTAGGTTGGGACTACTATGAAGCTAATTTTATTTGTGTTATGATAACACCTAACCGATAATTACACTATTAATTCGTAGTTTTTATTTTATAAATTGATATCACTAGATTTGTGTTCACCGTACTAGCACTAGATACCTTGTTATTGCAAAGGGACGTGCCCGACAACCCCCACCTTAGTAGAACAGCACAGTACGGCTTCTAGAAGACTAACACTTGGACCTATCATGCACTTCCACTTACGTCAGGGATTGCATAAGCTAAACTACAGTAAAAACGAAAACTTACAAAACCCCATCAGTCCATCACACATAGACCACAGCACACATAAGTCCTGAGAATCTCACTCCTAGCCCCAAAAACATGGAGCCAGCCTACGTCGCCATCCTCTCCATCATCTTCCTCTTCTCGCTCTACCGCCTCCGAGGCGGCCGGCCACGGCAGCAAGATCAATGGCAAGATCAAGAACAAGCAGCGGCCGGCTCCCACCTAGCCCTCCCGCCATCCCGGTCCAGGGAGTGCTTCACCGAGCACGACGTGACCTTCGCGAACCGCCCGCGCTTCCCATCGCTGCTGCTCATCTCCTACGACGGCACCACGCTCCCGACGTGCGGCTACGGCCCGCACTGGCGCAACCTCCGCCGCGTCGCCACGGTTCAGCTCCTGTCCGCGCACCGCGTCAGATGCATGTCCCCCGTCATCTCCGGCGAGGTGCGCACCATGGTGCGCAGGACGTACCGCACCGCCGCGGCCGCCCCCGGCGGCGCCGCGAGGGTGGAGCTGAAGCGCAGGCTGTTCGAGGTCTCCCTCAGCGCCCTGATGGGAACGATCGCGCGGACGAAGGCGTCCAGTGCGGAGGCCGACGCCGACACGGACACGTCGCCGGAGGCCCAGGAGTTCAAGAAGGCGCTGGACGAGTTCATTCCCCTGGTCGACGCGGCCAGCGTGTGGGACCTCCTGCCGGTGCTAAGGTGGTTCGACGTGTTCGGCGCGAGGAAGAAGATCGTGGCCGCGGTGGGCAGAAGGGACGCGTTCCTGCGGCGGCTCATCGACGCGGAGCGCCGGAGCCTCGACGGCGGCGGCGAGAACGACAAGAAGAGCATGATTTCCGTTCTGCTCTCTCTGCAGAAGTCTGGAGCCGGATGTGTACACGGATACCGTAATCATGGCTCTGTGCTCTGTAAGTGCTTCTTCTTCATCTTCTTGGGTCGGTCATTTTCACTTTCTTTACTGCTACAAAAGTTTCACTTACCACAAGGATCTGTTGATTGGTGCTGGGTCCATTTGGATGTGGAAAGAGAGAAGCATCCGAGCTCTACCATGAACCAGCCAAAAATAGATCCAATTCCTTGCAGTCCAGACACCTGAAGAAAAACTATGGCGGATTAACTAACCCGTGGTACATGTTTTGTCTAAGATCGGCAACTGCCAACCACTAGTGTATCACCACATGAAGCACCTGGATTCGTTTCAAAAAAAAAACATGTAGCACCTGGTCCGGGCACTCCAGCATGTCACGTCAGTGAAATGCTATTCAAAGGAATCTCTAGCGTATGTTGCCATGAGCGTCAACGCCAACCACAGCCACGAGTGAAGAGTGACAGTAACGTCGCCCTCTGACACGACCCTGTCCGTGTCTTTCCTTTCTTTTACAGAGCATGTTCACTGCGGGGACGGAGACCACGGCGGAATGGGCGATGTCGCTGCTGCTGAACCACCCCGAGGCTCTGAAGAAAGCGCAGGCCGAGATCGACGCCTGCGTCGGCGCCGAGCAGGCAGCGTCGGGCCCTCCCGCCTGCTCGGCGCCGACGACCTGCCGCGCCTCGGCTACCTCCAGTGCATCGTCAGCGAGACCCTCCGGCAGTACCCGGTCGTGCCGACGCTGATCCCGCACGAGTCTACTGCGGACTGCGCGGTCGGTGGCCACCTCGTGCCCGCAGGCACGATGCTGCTCGTCAACGTGTACGCCATCCACAGGGACCCCGCTGCGTGGGCGGACCCGGCCGCGTTCAGGCCCGAGCGGTTCGAGGGCGGCGGCGCCGAAGGGCGGCTGCTGATGCCATTCGGGATGGGGCGGCGCAAGTGCCCCGGGGAGACGCTCGCGCTGCGGACGCTGGGGCTTGTTCTGGGGACGCTGATCCAGTGCTTCGACTGGGACACGGTCGGCGGCGCCGAGGTCGACATGGCCGAAGGGGTCGGGATTACACTCCCCAGAGCTGTTCCTCTCGAGGCCATGTGCAGGCCGCGCCAAGCTATGCTTGACGTCCTGCAGAAGCTGTGATGATCTAGCGCGTTTAATTAACACATCGAGTTTATATATAAAAGATGGATACGATGTTAAATCGTCGCAGACATCGTAGCATTTGCATAAGTAATAACCACCGGGATGGCTTTTATAAAGCTGGATGCATTTTATGATCGATCTTATACAATTTTTTATCTACTAACCCAAACCTTAAAGCAATGTTGAGTTACATTAATTAGATTCCTTCTTTATTGATACATTAGATGTGTTAAAGATTCCTTCTTTATCTAACAAAAAATGATGATTATTGTATCTCGTATGTGTGTATAAACGGACTGCAATTACGGTATACAATTGACTACTCATTGGTGGTAGGAAACCATAAGCACCTGACTTGTTCCTCTCATATACCACCATCACAAAATACAAATCTCGATACATTCATACAGATATGACTATATACTTAGGTGTCGTAGCCATCAGAAACGCTGGTATGAGATTTAACATTAGAGTAGTTTTTTTACAACGATTTAAAGGTACCATGGTTCAATTAACGATTATTTTATGGACATTATTAGATTGCCCCTGGCCAATATCAGAGAGCAGCAACTATCACCTGGGCATCACGCTGGACAGTAGTTTATAGCTTCTAGAAGACTATTACATGTGTCTAGCTATATAAGGCACATCCACTTACGTCAGGGATTACGTATGTGCAAAGCTTAGGGCACCCGCAATGGTTAAGTAAGGTGCTCTCTATAAAACATGTACACCTCAGCTATAGACTAGATTTATAGTAAACCACCTCAATGGTAAGTCTACACAGATATCTACAGCTGCTTTCAATGTTTGCACGCATATACAAATGACAACGATCCATCATAAGTACCATCCCTGTAACCATATATGTGGCCATAGGAAAACTAACACAATAAACAAGACTTCATGCTACAGTATCAGTTCGTGGGCACATTGGGAAATAGATAACTGTAGAATCTCAACATTTAATGAGTGCAAGAAGTACAACTGCAGGGGAGCATGAAATGAGAAAACTAGTATTTAGAAGCCTGTAGACGTTGTACTAACATTCCCCCCTCGAAGCAAACCTGCCTGTCCCCAAGCAAGAGCTTGTGGAAAGCGCTGATGTAAAGCAGTGTAATCTTCCCAGGTAGCCAGAGAGTGAGGCATACTAGACCACTTAACCAGCACTTGAGATATACCTTCAGAGGCCATGCAGTGTTGTAGTATCTTCTCTGGGAATTGTAGGCCATCCAGATCAACAGGTAACTGAGCAATATCGACAGAAGTAGCCACAACTTTCTTCAATTGCGAGACATGGAAAACAGGATGAATTGCGGAAGTTGATGGCAACTCCAGTTTGTCCGCAACTGAACCAACCTTGGACAGAATCTTGAAGGGACCAAAATAGCGAAAGGCCAACTTCTGGTTTGCTCGTGGAGCTAATGATGACTGCACATATGGTTGCAACTTCAGATAAACAAGATCACCCACGGAAAAACTTCGCTCTGAATGATTCTTGTCAGCTTGCAACTTCATACGATGCTGAGCTCTAGAAAGATGTTGTTGGACCAACTCAGTCATAACAACCTTTTCTTGCAGCCATTCACCCAAAGTAGGAACAGGGCATGCAGAGAGAGTGTCAATGCCAAAATGCTTAGGAGAGTACCTATACAGTAACTCAAATGGAGAAAAACCAAGAGCTGAATGCCAACTGGAATTATATTAAAATGTTCAGCCAAATAAATCCAGTCCACCCATTTGCCAGGACAAACATTCACAAAACATCTCAAGAAAGTCTCCATGCACCGATTAACTCGTTCAGTCTGACCGTCAGACTGAGGATGGTAGACAGAACTCATGCTAAAAGTAACACCAGCAAGAGAAAATAAGGCTTTCCATAGTTGACTGGTAAAAATTTTATCTCTATCAGAGATGATAACAGATGGCATACCATGAAGCCTATAAACATGTTGCATGAATACTTTGGCAACAGATGCAGCTGTGAAAGGATGTTTCATAGGAATGAAATGGCTGAATTTGGAAAACTTATCTACCACCACAAGTACACAGTTCTTACCACCAGAGAATGGAAGGCCCTCCACAAAATCCATGCTTATAGTCTGCCATGCTCCAGCTGGCACAGGCAATGGCTGTAATAGGCCAGGATATTTCACCCTCTCTGGTTTGGCCTGCTGGCATACAAAACATGCAGAAACAAAGGCATGTACACTCTTTCTCATACCAGGCCAAGCAAACAGCTGTTTAATTCTATGATAAGTGACAGGAAAACCCGAATGTCCCCCAATAGCCGAACTGTGCATCGCTTTCAGGATAGATTGCTGTAAGCTAGTGTTATTGCCCAGCCCAAATCCTTCATTTAAACTTAAGCACACCATCATGCAGAGAAAAATTGGGAACAGATGCACCATCAACTGCCAGCTTGGTTATCATGCCCTTGGCTTCATCATCCATAAAGTAACCATCAATGACAGTTTGACTCCATTGAGGTGTACAAATAGAAATAGATAATAAGTCTGCATTATCATGAGCTCACCTTGACAAGGCATCAGCTACTCTATTATCAGTGCCTTGCTTATAAATAATTCTGTATTGCATTCCTAGCAGCTTGGTGAATACCTTTTGTTGCCAAGGGGTATTAAGCCTTTGTTCATTTAGATGAACTAAGCTCTTCTGATCAGTAAAGATAATAAATTCACCATGCAACAAGTAAGATCTCCATTGTTCTACTGCAATTAGTATGGCTAGGTACTCCTTTTTATAAGTAGAAAGTCCCTGAGTTTTCACTCCTAATGGCTTACAGATGAAGGCTAAAGGATGACCTTCTTGCAGCAAAACAGCCCCAACTCCATTCTTGCAAGCATCAGTTTCAAGACAAAATTGCTTGGTGAAGTCTGGTAGTGCCAACACAGGAGCGGTGCTAAGAGCTTGCTTTAAGGTTGTAAAGGCCACTTCATGATCTTGTGTCCACACAAAAATGACTCCCTTTTTTAGCAATTCAGTTAAAGGCTTGGCAATAACTGCAAAGTGCTTAACAAACTTTCTATAATACCCAGCAAGACCTACAAAACTCCTCAATTCCTTGACATGTAGGAACAGGCCAATTAACCACTGCTTCAACCTTAGTTATATCAGTAGACACACCATCTTCACTAATCACATGACTAAGGTAAGAAATTTTCCGCTGAGCAAACTTACATTTGGACAATTTCACATGCCATTGGTCCCGCTGTAATAATGTCAGAACCTCCTTCAAATGCACCATATGCTCATCAAAGGACTTGTTGTAGATAAGGATGTCATCAAAGAACACAATAACACACTTCCTCAGTAACGGAGATAGAGTAGTGTTCATTGCTCCCTGGAAAGTACCAGGAGCTCCAGAAAGTCCAAAAGCCATGACCAAAAATTCGAATTGTCCATGGTGAGTTTGAAAGGCAGTTTTATATTCCTCTCCAGGCTTCAACCTCACTTGATGATAGCCAGAAATCAAGTCAAGAGTTGTGAACCAACCAGCTCATCCATGAGTTGATCAAACACAGGAATAGGAAATTTGCCTTTGATGGTTAAAGCATTCAAATATCCATAGTCCACACAGAATCTGAAAGTGCCATCCTTCTTTCTGACAAGTAACACAGGAGAGCAAAATGCAGAAGAACTTGGCCTAATAATGCCCAATGTAATCATATCAGCAACTTGCCTTTCAATTTCGTCTTCGAGAGTAGGTGGATACCTGTAAGGCCTTATGTTGAAAGGTCTTGCTCCAGCAATCAAAGGAATACTGTGATCACAAGCTCTAACAGGGGGCAGAGACCCAGGAGTAGAGAATACCACTTCAAATTGCACAATTAATTAAGAGATTTCAGGAGGCAACTCTGATTCAGCTTGAACTTCTGGATTTTCTTGAACAGAAGTAATCTGGATGAGTAACTCTTCAGCATACTCTGGTAAAATCCCTTGTAACACCGTTGTGGCTCCATTATAAGCAATTACGATCCACTTGTGACGCCAATGCACTTTCATGGGGCTAAAGCTTTCAAGCCAATCCATTCCCAAAATGAGGTCATAGGACTGCAGAGGCAATACCTTCAACTCCTGTTTGAAAGAATACCCTTGAATACTCCACTCAGCCTCAGGGACAGCAGATGAACATTGCATGATACCTCCATCGGCCACCTTGACTTGAACAAGCGCCACTCAAGTTGAGGTTAGCCAACTTATCAACAGTCTTCTGACTGATGAAAGAATTAGTACTGCCAGAATCAATGAGAATATGAACATCCACACTCTGCATCAATCCCATCAACTGCATAGACCTCTTGGCTTCACCACCAGATACAGCCTCATTTGATATAGCTAAGAACAACTGCTCATCGGAGGAGTTCTCCACTTCAGGTCTGGCATCAATCTCTTCCACATTGAACAGCTCCTATACTTCCTGCATAAGTGCAAGAGTACAAGCAGTATCCAGGTCTGTAGGACGTTGTACAAGTATTCTCGAATTTCATCACGTAACCCATCTATGAATCGAGTAGTGAAATATAAAGGATCCGTCAGACTCATAAGCAGATAGCTGGTCTACAAGGCTAGAAAATTGCTCAATATACTCAGCTACACTATCATTTTGCTTAATGCGAAACAATTGCCTAATCAAAAGCTGGTGCTGATTCTTGCTAAAGCGCTCATGAAGCAGCTTGCACAAGTGCCGCCAACTCAGATCGGGATATTTGCGCTCAATGGACTGAAACCAACAAGCAACTAAAGGAGAAAGATGCATTGACGCAACTTTGATCCATGCGTCAGGTTCAACATGGTACATATCAAATTAGATTTCACACCTAGAGATGGATATACTGCAAGGCTGCTGTGGGTAGGAATATGAGAGGGCCGGGACTGCGCGCGCGAGCACGAGAAAGGAGATGGATTTGGCGCGCTAGCGATGCAACGAGGGGGCGATTTGGCGCGCAGGCGAGGCAACAAGGGGAGGCGAGACGGCAAGCGCAAGGATTTGGCGCGCTGGCAGTATGTATTTGGCGCGCAGTTCTCCATGGGGAGATGGATCGATTTGCATCGCGCGCGCAGGAAGACGCACGGCGCGAGGACGATGTGGCCGCGAGGAAGAAAGGGGATCTTGCCGGCGCGGGGAGGGGGAGCACTCGATCCCGTCTGGGCGAGAATACGCGTCGATTAGCGGCAGCTGGGTCGCTTGTGCGTCGTTGCGCGGTCGACAAGCACCTCGATTTCTGTCGATCGGCTCTCGCCAGGTCTGTAGAGAGCTGCGCTCTCTCTCCTCGTTTAATTACTTCCACGTAGGATGGACTGATGACATGGATCACTTACAGAGAGCCTATCTACATCCATTCATTGCGGGTGCCCTTGGATGCCAGATTGGCAGATTGTGCCGTGCCTGGTGCCCATCACTATTACACCATATATACACGACAATGAATAGAGTTCCTGAGAATATCCAGTCACTCCGATCCCCAGCACACGGAATCCATGGAGCCGGCAGCCTATGTCGCGGCCATCCTCTCGTTCCTCTTCCTCTTCTCGCTCCACCGCCTCCTCGGCAGCGACCGCCACCGCAAGATCAATGGCAAGAACAAGGAGATGCAGCGGCTGCCACCGAGCCCTCCCGCCATCCCGGTCCTCGGCCACCTCCACCTCCTCGGGAAGCCGATCCACGCCGCGCTCGCGCGCCTCGCCGAGCGCTACGGTCCCGTGTTCTCCCTCCGGCTCGGGTCGCGGGAGACCGTGGTGGTGTCCTCCGCCGCCCACGCCAGGGAGTGCTTCACCGAGCACGACGTCTGCTTCGCGAACCGCCCGCGCTTCCCCTCGCTGCTGCTCATCTCCTTCGGCGGCGCCACCCTCCCGATGTGCGGCTACGGCTCCTACTGGCGAAACCTCCGCCGCGTCGCCACGGTGCAGCTCCTGTCTGCGCACCGCGTGAGCTGCATGCTCCCCGTCATCTCCGTCGAGGTGCGCGCCATGGCGCGGAGAATGTTCCGGTCCGCCGCGGCCGCCCCCGGCGGCGCCGCGAGGGTCGAGCTGAAGCGGCGGCTGTTCGAGGTCTCCCTCAGCGCCCTGATGGAGGTCATCGCGCGGACCAAGACGTCCCGCACCGAGGCGGACGCCGACACGGACATATCGCCGGAGGCGCAGGAGTTCATGAAGGCGCTGGACGTGTTCATCCCGCTCCTCAGCGCGTCCAACAAGTGGGACTACCTGCCGGTGCTGCGGTGGTTCGACGTGTTCGGCGTGAGGAGCAAGATCCTGGCCGCGGTGACCGCGAGGGACGCGTTCCTGCGGCGGCTCATCGACGCGGAGCGACGGAGGCTGGACGACGACGAGAGCGAGAAGAATAAGAGCATGATTGGCGTGCTGCTCTCTTTGCAGAAGTCAGAGCCGGAGGTCTACACGGATACCACCATCATGGCTCTGTGCTCTGTGAGTGCTTCTCCATCCTTGTTCTCTTTGCTCTAGCCCTTTATGCACTGTAGATCTCTGGTTGCTACAGTTTTAAGTGTCACAGTGATTGATGGATTGGTTAGTGCTGCTGGGTCAATTTTCATCATGTTGCACGAGATAAACGTTGGCATAGATCAACTAGCTTGTAGAGCGTTTATCCAAAATCAGCAACCATAACAAAGTTGCTTTTCTCGTATCGGTTACTAGATAGATAGATAGATAGATAGATAGATAGATAGATAGATGTTTTTCTTAAAAAAAAAGATAGATAGATATAAATATGCAACATCACATTATCTGAAAAACAGATACTACGCCACATCATATTTTACTAATATAATATCCTGACCTTATCACTTGGCTGGGACAGCCCAGCATGTCACAAAATCTACGTTACGGTAGCAGGTAGCTTTCCGGAGAGACGTTTTGAGCCATGTCGTGACATATATCGGCAATCCCTGTCATTGGCACCCAAAATCACGAGTGACAGCAACGCTGCCATCAAATAATTAAAAAAGGTGACAGCAACAAACGCTGCTGACTAATACCACGCCCGTTTTGTCTCCGCCAATTTGTAGAGCATGTTCAGCGGGGGAGCCGAGACAACGTCGACGACGGCGGAATGGGCCATGTCGCTGCTCCTAAACCACCCCGAGGCGCTGAAGAAAGCGCAGGCCGAGATCGACGCCTGCGTCGGGCCCTCCCGCCTGCTCAACGCCGACGACGTGCCGCGCCTGGGCTACCTCCAGTGCATCATCAGCGAGACGCTCCGGCTGTACCCGGTCGTGCCGACGCTGATCCCGCACGAGTCCACCGCGGACTGCGCCGTCGGCGGCCATCACGTTCCCGCCGGCACCATGCTGCTCGTCAACGTGTACGCCATCCACAGGGACCCGGGGATGTGGGCGGACCCGGCGGCGTTCAGGCCGGAGAGGTTCGAGGCGGGCGGCGGCGCCGCCGACGGGCTGTTCATGATGCCGTTCGGGATGGGGCGGCGCAAGTGCCCCGGGGAGGCCCTCGCGCTGCGGACGCTGGGGCTGGTGCTCGGGACGCTGATCCAGTGCTTCGACTGGGGCGCGGTCGGCGGCGCCGCCGGGGTTGACATGGCCGAAGGGGTCGGGATCACGCTCCCGAGGGACGTCCCTCTGGAGGCAATGTGCAAGCCGCGCCAGGGCATGCTTCGTGTCCTCCAGGAGCTGTGAACTGTCGTCTGCGAGTGGCAGCAAGCTTGATTCGAAGACGAATCTATTGATACCGTATTACCGTGTGCTTTATACTTGTACTACCAGTATTTTACATCTAATGCAAGTATTCTACCAGCAACAGCTTGCACTCACTCTCGCAGAAAAGATATATGGGCTGAAAACGGCCTGAAAGTCTGATAAGTTTCTAGTGCAGCCTCGGCCTGATCCGTTCGGCTCGGCATCATTTCGGCTTTGCTCGAGATTACCGTCCACTCGGAGTCGGACACATTTTGTTGGTGTGGCCGGGATGTTCCGTCCCGTTCTACTACGCGAAGGACACGTAGCCACTGATCTTGGTGGCCGAGGCCAAGGAGGCAAGGAGGCGGCGGATGAGCCAATGGGCAGCCGGTTTCAAGGCCCCACTAGTTCAAGTCACTGTCCCTCCACAACACCGCCAATCTGCTAACGTCCCAACTCCCAATCGACCGAGATAGCACCGTACCTCGTCTTATCCTCGACTCTGGCGGCAATGATACTGCAAGTGCAACACTAAGGGTCAGAAATTTCCTTTTCAAAAAAAATAAGGGCCAGAATTTTTTTTAAAAAAAGACCTGTTATTCGTGGACATGTTCATTCAGAGAGGCGCCCAAAGAAAGAGATTGGAATTTGGAAGTACTCTCTCTCTCTCTCTCTTCTTTTGGAAAGGAGTCTTCTCGTCTCCTCGACTTGGGCTTCCTGGGAAGCCAACGGGTGCCGGCGTTCGAGCCTTGGTCGACGGCACCACCTGCCTTCTGCCAACCGAGTTATGCTCGGCCCCGAAACACTCTCTGTCTCGATGGAGAAGACAACGGGCTAGAAAACGACACTATCGAGATTGTTCAGTTCGACGTTCAAGAATGTTTCACTATCACATCGGATTCAGCATATCGTTGATTGAATACAACGCCAGGGCAAAATAATGTCCAAACTTGTTCAATCACTTGATGAGCACAAAGTGAAGTTGAACCAGCCGAAAAAGTTTCATTACCTACTTGCTCGCGTGCCTATCTCTCCGCGGCATGGCTCCCACTTGGTCGGCCAAGCGACAAACATGGTTTTGAATCGATTTGGGCCCATTCAAGGTAACAACAGAAGCAGCTCATGTTTGTGATCCGCAAGATATCAAGTTTGTGATCGGAGTCTTCAAACTATCATTGAGAAAATCATTTTCGAATGTCTCTAGGCTTTCCTTGAATGGTCATCTTACGCTCAAAATTGGTCTGCAAAAAACCGTTGGTCCAGCAATTAGTTGCGGCCGGCAGCCGGCCACGTAAAAGAATACGCTTGCATGAGGCCATTAGGGTGATTTCCATGCGGACGTGATGCATGACGGCATGAGCGCGAGTTTCAACAGGTGCGCGGTACTGATTGTTTTGGCATAACAGAGGTAGAAGGAATCGTATTATTAGTTCATCATTTAATGGTGGATTGCAGAATTCCTCAATAAGACAATTGAGTTAAACAAAAAAGAAAGAAATCTGGAGATGCGAGGAGACTATATTTTGCACTATAATTACTTATATTTCTTATGTTTTTCTATAAGCCACCTTAAACTTGCAAGCATGTGTCATCCCTGTCCCCAAACTCACAAAACGCACAAATAGATCCCTAAACTTACTAATCATGCCATGAGTCCTAATTTTTTACAATTTGACTTAAATTGTCTGTGTGGTGTACGACAGTTAGCACGCCAGTTCGTGAACCGCAAACGCACGGATCATCGTAGCCTTTCCCTTAAAGGATTCAGGATTCGTCCAAGGTTTGTCAATCCGTGGATCGGCAGCGAACTAATTAGATTTTTCCATCTAATCTAACGAATTAGTCCTAACTTGAAGCATCGATTGCATATAAAGGTAAACTTGTTGTAAAGATTAATCATAAGAACATAGAGTGATCTCATCCATATATATATATATATATATATATATATATATATATATATATATATATATATATATATATATCCGATCATAGAATAGCTAATTTTGTAGCCGGACCCAACAGACACACGTGACTGAACCGCAGGCGCAACCTAAACCACCTCTGCTCCCCGCGTCCGCAGTGCGCACCCGTCTCAATTGGCTCGGGTCAGCTTCCATAGCCACCGCACGAAGCGAGCAGGCTGAGCGAGCCGAGCGGCTGTGAGTATGATGCAGCCCTTGTCAATTAGAAGGTGCACCGTCCAGTTCAGTCAAGTAGATCAACGTCAGTTGATTTCCGAGGGCAAGGCAGAGCAAGCAGGCAATGCAACAATGGGCAAGGGCAAGGCAGAGCAAGCAGGCAATGCAACAATGGGCAGAGATTGCCAACAATGCAGCCCTTTCAATTAAAGGTATTGGTTGGTGGGAGGCGACGGGAGGCGGAAGAATGGCCGAGGAGGAGAGTGGAGATGATGGGGCAGGCCTGGCGCTGACGGGTAGGAGACCGGAACAGCCTGGGCCTTACAACCGTTCAGCTGGCATGCTGGCTTGTTGTTGTTTTGGGCCCTGCCGAACGGCTGGGCTGTACAGCAACAGCTGCAACCTGCCAAACGCCTACCTACATATGGATTTCATGGCAAAAATCGTTCATTCAAAACAACCATAACTAAGCCGGTTGGGTCGCTAACAAGTGCGTAATAATCTTTCATTTAGTGTATTTATAGGAACTACTACAACAGCTAGTAGAGGGGACTCATCCACCCCAACTCCTCCCTCATCTCCTTCCTCTTTCACTTCTTATTCCTCTCTCATTTCTTCTACCTCTTCTTCATGTATGACAAAAAGTTATAAGACTGCACTCCGGTAGAGCCCCCTAGCCTAACACCCCCCCTGATCCGCTCGTGACAGCATTTGTTGTTAGAGACGTGTATGGATAGATTGTCAAGTGAGTCCTAACTGTTATGCAAAGGCAGGTAAAGTTAAAGATAGTGATACAAAGAGACATGAACAAGAAGTCAGTAGATATCAATGTCAAGAGCAATTTCCTTCCCTAATTCTTATCCTCCATCTCTACACCAAATTTGCTTTTCTAAACTTGCTTGTACGCGGTTTTCTAATTTTCAAATCACACTGTCATCGTGCTCAGGCTCCTATACCTTATCCCATTCTTCTACCTCCACTTGGCCAAAGTTCCTTATAAAAATTAACATCCACTCATTTGGTTGGATCGTTTCCTAACCTTGTCTTAATCATTTATTTATTATAGCACTAATCTAAAATATTGGAGGATGGAAATTTCACCTTGAATATTTGCCAAAAAAAAATCTTACATTTGATAACAAGTGGAGGAGGATGAAATAGGCCTCAGAGAAGGGGGCTCCAATCTAACCTCCAGCCCACCAAAGTCCATCTCCACCTCGTCATCTTCTTCCTGGCACTCCTCCTCATCTTCCTTCTTCCCGGTAGCCTCCACCCCCGCCCCAATCAGTGGCTGCCGTGCCGCCGCGCCTTCTGCCACCCACCGCCGCTGCCCTTCCCACCCTGCCCTTTCTAATCCACCATCCCTCACCACCCCCATCGTCGGCCACTAACCACTGGGTGTCCAACCCTGGCCAGCCGGTGGTGCTTCTGTGCCTCCGCCGATGGTCGAACCGTCACCATCGTTGGACCTACCCCACCGCTAGTCTTCCTCTAAACCCAGCGACCATCGGAGCCTCACCCTCAAAAATCTGAAACACTAACTTCCACCCGCCCGCCACCCACCACCACTGACCTCAACCACCACCTGTGTCTGGCGTTGACCTTCCCACCCCGCCGCTCAACTTCCTTCCCCCGGCCCCAATGGCGTCGGTGGCGACACGAACAGTAGCTAGGGTTGGAGATCGGGTGAGGAGAGAGAAGGAAGATCTGCAGCGTTAATTTCTATTGTTTGCACAAATCTTAAAGCGAAATGTGGAGGGTTTATCCATCATGCGAAAGAAGGATAGGATTCCCGGCGGAAAAGGCCTATCCAGTCTCAGCCCGTCTACCACTGGGAGAAGTACCAAAGTAACCAACGATTATAAATTCAACGACAAGGATGAATCTGCTGATAGTTCTCCAAGAGATGTATACCATACTTCGTCAGTTACAGTAATCCAAGAGGTATGCCTGTTGCCTGGTTATACGAACTGCTGGGCACTAATTTTGACCTACATTCTGTAAACAATGATTTGCTAGAATCTTTCAACAACAATAAATGAGCAGCCAAACAAGCTTGGATACAGTAATGGAAATCTTTTTACTTTAGAATCTTATTTTATCAGTCCCAGTAATCTTCAGATTGATCTTAGGTATTGAAAGTTGTTCCAAGTAAGGCAACAAACTGCTTTATTGGAATTGTTGTGGTCAAACACAAACTGTTTCCATATTATTTTTGACAGGTATCTCAGACTGATAGTTACTGCTTTAATTGCAATCGAACAATGAACTAAATCATGTGAGCGCTTTAGTTTAGTTTTTAGGTAAAAGCTTTAAATGCAAAAGGGCTAACAGCATCAAAGTGCATTAGGTAATTAATGATTACATAGCGTACAGAAAATCTTCTGTTAATCTATTTTTGCCCAATGCTATTTTAATGTCAGATACACAAATATCTGTCAACTTGATGTGAGAAAATGTTAACAAATCCTTTATTAACTTTGATATGCCATTGAGCAGACTTGGTTGCCATTAGGTGGTTAACAGAGTCAACTTTGCATCCTCTATGATACTCCATATTTAATTGACTACAGTTTAGATATCATTAGGAGTCCTCATCTTACTTTAATTATACCCCACAGTTGTGACTTCATGCAATAACCGTGATGGTTTTATCACCATATACGTACAGGATCCTGCACAACCCCTGTCAAGGGACAAAAGGAAGCTACATTGGGGGTATATTTTCATTATTGTATCATACTGTGTAATAACTTCTATTTTTTTTCACCATTATGTTATTCTTAACTTGTTTAGTATTCAGTCTTAACTCCATCGCTTCACCTTTCATTATTCAAAAGATTTTTTTAAATTGCACAACTCCTTGTGGTAATGGAAACCTTTCTTATTTTTCAAAAACTTTAGTTAGCTGCTCCACCTTTCATTGTTCAGAAAGGAAACAGCGTCCAACTTCTCAATTTTGCTATGCGGGAAAAGTAGTACACAAAGGCTTCAAGCTGCAATTTGGTAATAGATAGTCTTTGTTGCTAACCTTAAGCTTTCTATCAACTTTGTCTGATGAGCACAAGGTCTCTTCACCCCTAAGAAGTCAGACGCAATTTGAACCACGAGTTAAAGCAGAATTACCTTAGTTCTGATCGAATGTGTTGTGATAGCAGTCTAGCATGATATTATTGTGACCACATTTCAGAACTGCTGATGTGATGGTTTGTTTATCGCTTTCACTTCTTGTGAGAAGCATCGATCACTAGTAGAGAATTGGCCTTTAGTCCCGGTTGGTAGTGTGCAAATCTCCCGAAAATCCATCCGGGATAAACCAACCGGGACAAATCATTAGCAAATGTTTACTGTAGCAACACATTATCAAATCATGGACTAATTAGGCTTAATAGATTCGTCTCGCCGTTTAGCCTCCACTTATGTAATGAGTTTTGTAAATAGTCTACGTTTAATACTCGTAATTAGTATCTAAATATTCGATGTGACGGGTGCTAAAAATAAGTTAGTGGAACCAAACACCCCCTTAGCCGGGAATTTTAAACATTGCTTACATCACGAGATACATGTAGTTGCAGGCTGTGTAGCTACTCCAGCAGAATTGTTAATGTTAATTTAATTGTGAGTTCTTCTCTCACCAATTCTGCTCTAGTGTGCAGTTTTCTACCATGAATGCAATTGAATATTTATCCAAGCCCAAACATTTTGAATTCTAATGTCGATTTGGATTCAACTAACTTGTAATTCTACAGTTTTTCTTTTGTACACTAACAACATCCCATATGTATGGCTCCAATTACAGGTGCACACTGTAGGTTTTGTTGACGCTGAAGATATGAACTTGAAAAGCAGAAATATAGAAGTTGGTTGGGATATTCAAATAGCAAGTTAGCGCAAGTACCATATTTTTTTATAGATTGCTAATAAAATTCCTTTCTCGTTTTGTTCTCCAACCGTTTTTTCTTCTGTTGATCTGTTCTATCATAACAATGTTTTAACCTATGCATGTACGCATACTGTTTCATGTTGGTTAGGTTTGAACTATTCTTTGTTTCACTCTCAAGTAAAATTTAGTAGCATGATATTGTGAGTTCCACTTCCATTTCGTTTTTTCTCTAATCCTCTAATTGTTTGTGCTACTTCAGGTGAATTCTTATAACATATATGCATACCCAACATTCACATTTCAGTATTCTTTCTTTTTTAGTGGAATATATTCTTATTCAGCAGGCTTTGTTGAGTTGGATTATCATCTTTTCCTTGTTTTTCAAGAATAATACTTGCTGCCGACTTTTGCATAGCACATTTGATCTTCTTGATCATATGCATTTTGTGTCTGTGTGGATGTTACGGGTGCTCGGGCTACAATTGTCGAACTTACAAAACTGTGCCCAGGGCCGGTCGGGGGGGGGGGGGAGGGGGGGAGGAAGGGAAGGGTCAGGGTGGCGGCTGCCCCAGCCCCCAAATCCTAGGAGCCCTACCCCAGGTCTAGGTGTTAGGTACTCAATCGCAGGTGATCAGGACTCCTTGGCCTAAAGTCAAATGTGCACATGAGTCAGCTATTGCAATTTGTGCATGCTAAAACGCGTACACGATTAGAATATTAGATTTAAATCCGGATCGCTACTCCTCGACCGCCGTAGTACGCGATTAGAATATTAGATTTAGATCTGGATCGCACTCGACTACTCCTTGACCGCCGCAGCGCCGCCCAGGCCCGTCGCCGAAAACACGCCAAAAGTTGCTGCTGTGCTGCACCAGCTCCCGCTGCATGCGCGCGCGAACCCCTCCAGAGTCATGACTCGTGCGCGTGTTCTCCATGTTCCTATCCAACTGTACCGGACGAGATCAGGCTGTTCTTGTTCGACTGCACCAGCACCTAGGTACGCTGCTCGATTGTCACTTCCCCATTCTTCATACCATTAATTATTAATTCACTATCATAAGTTATTTAATCTCAACTGATTTATAATTATTGTGTATTTATAAAAATTTCAGCACTGTAGGATATCATGTCGTCTAGAAAATATGAATCAGGCTGCGAGAAAAGAAAAAATGAAAAGACGTAATGTCTGCTATGAAGATTTTTGAGCATGTTAGAGATGTGGATTGTTATCCTAATATCTCTATTGTTTACCGACTCTTATTTACTGAGCCTATGACTGTCGCATTATTGAGGAACTATTTGAGGTTAATAATGACTCAGGAGAGGTTAAATGGTTTAGCAATATTATGCATCGAGAAGAAATTGTTGGATGAGATTGACATCAACCCTATCATAAGTGACTTTGTATCAAGGAATGTTAGAAGAAACTTTTAAGGTAATATGTATAAATAATTTGATATGAATATTGCTTTTAGATACATTTAAGTATTTATTGGTAACATTTCATATATATATATATATATACATATATATATATATATATACTAGTAGTAATGCCCGTGCGTTGCTACGGGTGTTTACCCTCTCTAAAATAATTATGTTCTTATTCCCGATTCATATTTCATAATGATTCAGAATGATTCAATGTATCTTTGTGATGACAATGGAAGTTTTTTACAGGAATTTCTTTGTTCCTGTCATTGGATGAGGAAGCCTTGTAAGGTTCAGGCTTGGTACTGACGGCATCATCAAACTTGAAACCGTGGAGATCTCCGATGTGCCTTTCTCTCAGTGACTGATCAAACACCAGCTGAAACAAACAGTAGTTAATTTATTTAAAACAGCAATTTGAAAAATTAGCACTCATTATGGAGACATGTCAAGCTGTAATTCAAGTTGTTCCAGAGGATTCATACATTGTATACATGGCAAGCTGTTGCGATTGTTTGTGGAGTCTCGGCAGTGTGCTTCAAATCAGAGGAGTACACAGCAGCTGGCTTGGCTTCTTTGGACAGCCGTCGGGCAAGCTTCAGGTTTTTTAATAGTAAAATCAGAACCACATAAAAACATGATCCCAAGAAATAACCTCACCAAGTATAAGTACCATGATAGCTTGCTGTTTACCAGTCTCATTCAGCTCCGGATATATTTGTCCCTGTTAAAAGAGTTGAATTCTGAGTCTCGTCAAAACAGTTTTGAAAAGAATCATCTGGTAAAGGAGGATTTTGTTTTTTCTTCTTTCTCGGCACAAACTTGCATGTGGAGAAGGACTGGAAGAGAATCGACCTGAATGATGCGGGAGGCGTTCCACGACGTCTATCCATGCCGCACCACCACCACCTTTGTGAAGTGCTCGCCGTGAGGCGATGCAGGAGACGTTGCTCACTCGGTGTCAACTCGCTGCAGGGAGGGGATCAGGGTAATAAGAATATGGGTTAGCAGCAAACGTGCAGCTTCCAGGAACCCGCTGTCTTGTGATTTTATGATGTCACAGAACCTTGTGGCCTTGTGGGGAATCCATTGCCTTCCGTTCTTATTGTATTCTTAATTTTCAGATTTGACCATAATTAAAAAAAATGGAGAAGACATACCGTAGAAATGTTGTTACAATGGTACCGCCAATCTCAAAGATAAGTGATTTTAGTAAGTCAGTCTCCATCTTCACCACCTTTTTTGTACAAAAAACAGAATTGTGTGCCTCTGATCCATGGCCCAGTGTAACTAACTAAGAAATGGAAAATTCAGCAGAATAGAGGCTACTTGCTGTTTGGTGTAGGTGCTATTCATAATGTCTGTGTATTTGTTCACCTTCATCTTAGAAGACTCAATTTCTTCATATTTTCTGCACCATTCGAAATATGCAGCTCAGAGAGTGATGGTAACAAACCTGCAAGGACCACTGATGCTGTGCCGTTCAATCATTCATATTTCCATATTGGTACAACCATAAAAGGCAACAGACTGGATGATGGTGATGACTCAATTAAGGATCACACCTGGTAATAGTAAAAAAGAAAAATATCATGTTTTGGTTCCATTTACCTGGATATCATCATTGAAAACAAGATGGCTCTTGCTATATTTTTGAAGCAGATCAAAAGCATTATGATTGGCAAAGTCTTCAAACTGTATAAAAAAAACGTTTACATTTTGTGATAAGAGTAAATTGATCTGACATAGCAACAATAGTACACTGAAAGTCTCTAACTTACCTGAATGAGAACTTTCTCACCGTAGATTTGCACCACAGCGCTCATGAATTCTTCTATAAGCTCATGATATTCCTGCCATTAAGGAAAATGCACATGTAAGGCCTCAAGTGCCTGATATTTTGCCAACTCCTTACTTCCTGCAATCTTGTCGCAACTACTTACCTTGCCAGTTGCACGTTTTTGCCGCAGTCCAATGTAGAACTCATCATTTAGCAGTTCCTCATTGTTCGTGCCAACATCAATTGTAATGGACAAACACTGCAAAGCAATTCATTTTAAATTTGAGGTAACTTAGTTATATGAAGATACCAAACATACAGGATCACTACAAGAGAGTCTACAAAAATGGGACAGTAAACATGGGGCCACTTACAGCTGATGGGCGAACTCCTCCAAGGGCAGTGTAGAGAGCAAGTTTGCCTACAGGAATTCCCATTCCCTATAGAAGGATTCAGCATAACATAAGCAAAGGCCCTGAAGCAAAGCAACTAAAAAGGCAATCATACCTGAGCACCGAAATCTCCAAGTCCCAACATTCGCCCACCATCGGTGACACAAATAACTTGAATATCCCTCTGAGGCCAGTTCCTTAAAACCTCTAGGACCCTCCCCCTGGGATGTACCTCCAGTCAGTCCAAATCCAATAGACGGACGGAAGAGAACTGCATAATTACTGGAAATTCAAACAGATATAGGAACACGTACTTGTCCCTCAGGCTGACATACAGACGCTGCTGTTGTCTAAAGATGGACCCATACTTCTGGCAGGCCTCGCCAACAGTCGGTGTGTAAACATAAGGGAGCAGCTCCTGCACATTATCAATTAAAAGCCTGTAGAAAAGCCTCTCATTTCTCTCCTGAAAACAGAAGGTGTTAAGAACAATGCAACAATCAACCATTCATTCTAACGGAACATATTACTCTGGTACTTGTAAGCTTTCATATGAGTAAAAGGAAATAGTGACTGGGATTACCTGAAGGTCCATCATGGCCATATAGCGCTGCAAAGGAAGCTGGTACTGTCTTAGGTTGTGCATAAACTTCTTAATCTACATACACATTAAAGCGATCTTTAGGTTAGAAAAAAAAAGAAAGGTTTCCAATCAGATTAGGAATTCATTTTAACGATAAATGCCCTTTTATTAGTCAAAAACCTGCATTATCGGATCACATGAGAGAGGAAGGCCTTGGTAGAGGTTGGAGTCTTCCATAGCAGCCAGAAGGATCTATCGTGCCTTTTTGTGTTGAAAATATCAATTAGAAAAAATAGTACATATCCCACTTGTACTGCATACCTCCAGTTTAGGAGTCTTCATATTGATTTTTCATGTTTAAAGGATAAGCGAACTGTTATGAAAATAATATTCAGGAAAAAGGACATTGGCAAGAGAAAGTAGTAAGGTCAGGAGGGGTAACAAATACCTAGCATCCTCAATCACTTTCTGAAACCAATTGCTTGTTGGCAATAGAACATGTAGTAAGGTCCACAGTACTTGCTAGCAGGAATGGTAGAAAGTGCAGATGTACCTAAGCACGGTGTAATAGAAGCATACCAACCTAGAGGATTACAAAAGAAAGCGAACTGTTATGAAAATAATATTCATGCAAAAGGACATTGGCAAGAGAAAGTAGTAAGGTCAGGAGGGGTAACAAATACCTAGCATCCTCAATCACTTTCTGAAACAAATTGCTTGTTGGCAATAGAACATGTAGTAAGGTCAACAGTACTTGCTAGCAGGAATGGTAGAAAGTGCAGATGTACCTAAGCACGGTGTAATCACTTGTTGGATTGCTTTGAGCTTATCACCATAGATATTGAATACAGAAAATGAACATGTTAATTGGACATGGAAACTATATTGCTATGTTTTTGTGCATCTTTACATAGTTCTCACGAATTGTCCTTTTCCTGGACAGCAAGCATATCCATAGCAATTTGAGTTATTTTTTTGACTGCAAGGAAATCCATAGGAATCTGAGTACAGTAATCAAAGCATACCTTTGAGAAAGTTTGTTGTTTTGTTGTTGCTTGCAGGAGAATCACCTATTTGTAACAGAAATAATAAATATCAACTTTAGTTAGTCCACACATGCATAAAACCGTCATGATTAATTTCTCATAGAACTTACAAAAAGCTCAGTACCTATTTGGTGAGGACCTCTGAATAGACTATATTCTTCGTGTATCTATCCGTTGTGTCTTTTTGATTGATCTCTTTCTTATCTGACATGTCGCTTTTTGTCTTCCTTTTTTTTCCTTTTCTTATTTTTCTCTGATGGCTCGATTTTGTTGTCGTGCTTGTTGTCCTCATCTTCATCATCATTTTCAGCTGTTAGTATCTTTATGTTCTTGGTTGTTGTTGCTCTAGATAGCGCGACATATAATTGACCGTGAGAGAAAACCGGTTCAGGCAGGTAGATGCCTACATTTGGTATTGTTTGTCCTTGTGCTTTGTTTATTGTCATTGCGAAACTTAGTCTTACAGGAAATTGTTTCCTCTTGAAACGGAATGGGAACATCTCATCATCAGAGGGGCACAGTGGGATTCGGGGCAAGAAAACTCGTGTCCCATAATGTTGTCCTAGCACAATCTCTGCATCGATTGCATTTTTCTGGAATCCTCGTACCACCAATCTTGTTCCATTGCATAGTCCATTAGCTGGGTCGATATTTCTGAGTAGTATTATTGGGCAGTTAATCTTGAGCTTCAGCATATGTGGTGGTAGTCCATTTGGTGTTAGTGTGTTTAGGAATTCCGGGGGATAGTAGTTATGTGGGTCATCTTCTACACTATCGAAGCTGTGATAGACCATCTCTTCTCCTTGGAATCGTTCAATCATTTTCAGATTTATGCGGTCTACACAGTCATTACGCGTGGATAAAATGGCTCTTGACGTGATGTAATTTGGATCCTCCAGGCAAGCACTGTTCATTTGGTAGACGCTGTCGATGAGTCTATCAAGTCCTGAATCATCCATTGTGCGTGGAATACATATATTTTTTGGCAGACGTATCTCGCCTTTATCGTTTGTCTCCTCACTGCCATTGCCGATGCGCAATAGGTATTCTGCAAACCATGGGTCATTTTGAGCCCTCATGTTGCGCACAAGCTTCATGTGACGCATGCAATTCCAGAGTTCAGATCTGCGTAGTGAGGCATCTACTATTTGTGATCTTGTACCCTTTCGTACAACCGGCAGAACTTGTCTAAAATCTCCCCCAAATACCACTGTTTTCCCACCGAATGGAAGATTTGGTATATCCATTATGTCACGCATGCTTTTGTCCAGTGCCTCTATTGCTTGCCTCTTAGTCATCGATGCTTCGTCCCAAATGATTAGCGATGCTGTCTGAAGTAGCTTGGCTGTCCCACTTTGTTTTGTGAATGAACAAATAGCCCCATCATCTATCCTTAATGGTATTTTGAACCTTGAGTGCGCTGTCCTTCCTCCGGGCATTATGGAAGCAGCGACACCAGAGGTTGCTGTTGCTAAAGCTATTTTTCCTTGTCCACGGACTGTTGCAAGCAATGCCCTGTATAGAAAAGTTTTCCCAGTTCCTCCCGGTCCATCTACGAAGAATAGCCCTCCTTCATCTCTATCAATTGCTGTTAGAATTTCATTGTAGGCGGCCTTTTGCTCGTCATTTAGGTGTTTAGGCAATTCCATGTCCTCAGGGTCCACCTCGATGTTGGCTTCCTCGGTGATCTCCCTAGGTGTATTGTCTTTTGTGTCATTTTGCTCGTTTATCTCTGGAAGAGGAAAAGATCGTATGTCTTTTCCCATCGATTGCAACATTTCTCTAATATTGATTAATACCATCTGTTCGACCATTTTTGCATTTTTGCAGTTTCGTCGATAGTCTTCCGACATTGCCTCGATGTGATTGTTCCATAGTGCACGGATGTCGTGGGGCTCACAAAACACAAGAATCGTTGCAAATAGCCTTCGCAGCAAGGATGGCATCCGAAATAACTCTGCTTCTGTCAGGCAATCATCTAACGTGTTGTCTGCCTCAATGAGGCCCCTTCTCTCTGCAGCTTCACGAAATGATGGCAATATTTGGCCATCAACTGTTCGTAGGTCTTCGTAGCAGGTTGTGCCTTTCACATGGTTCAGGAGAACTCGAAGATAGTATCTTTCTCCTTCGGCTGGATGTGCTGAGACGATTCTCCCAACCTGGTACAACGTTTTCCTTTTCCTCTGTTGCCAAAACTTCCCTTGGGTTTGCCAAGTATAATGTTCTGGAAAATTACGGTACAGAATGCTTCGTGCTTTTTCGTGTATTTTGTTTGCTTCGAAGTATGCCGTTAGCATTGACTTCTCAACACCTTCGCGGTTGATAACTTCCGTTATTTCTTTTTTTCCATGGTATGAAACCATGTGCATGTTTGGTAGATGAAGCTGCAATTGCATGACTGGAGGATTTGTCTTGCTTAGTTCGAAGCCATATATCCTCCATAGTGCCTCTGGTGGTGTCACCCATCTCGCGTCTCTGTATTGTCTAATCTCATCGATGTCTTCTTTTTCGCTTGTCCCATTTACACATACAGACGCACGGTCATGCCCCTTGTAGATGTATTTGTATAGGTATTTGACAGCTTTGATGCTTGAGCATACCTCGACATTTATATGGCAATTGAACATTTGTAGGAGGTAAGGGTTGTATGGGACTACCCACCTGTTATCTAGTTTGTGCCCTCGGACTATTTCATTGTGGCCGTCATCACGTCGCCTGTATAATGGGTAAGAATCCTTGCCTTGAATGGTAGTAGCGTTAAATGGCCTTGGATAATAGTTCTTGCATGATTTTCGATTCTTTGTGCATGCACAGTTCCTATTCAATGTACCGCAAGGTCCATGCATCATATGTTTGATAACCATCTTGTACAACTCTGGGTACTTTTGTTTGTTTGGGAGCTCCGCCGAGATTAGTCTATCATATTGCTCTGGACAAGTAAGCTTATATTTTCCGGTCATTATAAGCAAGAAATGAGCGTGCGGTAGACCTCTCTTTTGGAACTCTACAACATAGGTATAGGCCTTCACCTTGCCTAGCATGTGCTTTTCTAACAACTCCTTTTTCATTTCTTCTAGTTTTGCTCTGAAAACACGAAAAACAAGATCAGGGCGATCTTGTGGTGTTTGACCAACCTCAAGTTCATTCGTGATCTCTTCCCAGTTGGGATTGCATGTCATCGTGAGGAATATGTCCGGTTTCCCATATTTTCTGACTAAAGCCATGGCGTCTAGGTACCGACGCATCTTGTCTCGAGGACCCCCAATAAATGATGACGAAAGCACTGTTTGTTTTCCGACCGCATCTCCCCTATCTTGTCCTGCATGAATGCTATCTAGAAGGCCTTGGTATAGATCCGCCCTTATCTCTTTTTGATGATTCCATATGAAGTCCAGTCGTGAGCTCTCAATTTTGATGTATGTATCCACGGCGAATTGTTGGAAAAGTCGTCCGCCGTATAGTATTGGGTTAAATATGTTTGGTCGCACATGAAATTTATAGCGGTAGTATTCTCTCATGGTTACCCACAATCTACCACTTGAATCTGTGTTGGACAAATAGAATTGATTGTTAACGGCATAGGCAATTATTTAATTAGTAAATGTAATTATGAAGGCTAATATTTGAATTAGTTACCTGGGTCATTGTTTTTGTTATTTTTATTAGCACGAGCTTTCTTTACATCTTCCGTAGTAATTCCAACCTTTGGGATATCGGCATGCCATCCCAATTCACCTCTTGGAAAGAACAGAGGATAAGACAATGGATCGTAGGATCCAGCGTATGATCGGATTCCTTGTATTTCGTTGTTGTTTCCATGTAGTATTACATTTCTGTCAAAAGTATTCCTTCGTTCATTTCCTTCAACCCAAACTGCAGCTACCTCTGATGTGATTGGTGCGTTGTATGTCCTTTGGTCCAATCTTTGGTCAAGGTTCAACATCACTCTGTACTCCTCAATGTTTTCTTCCTGTCCCAAAGTCCTAAATTGTTCAGAGTATGGATTGTTGCGTAGAGTATTGGTTATAATGAGTAATACATGTTTGTCTTGCTCATACATTTCCTTGCGGCAATAGCGGTAACGATGCTCTAGGCTTGGATCATCATCATAGAAGTAGAGTTCTAGATGCTTAGGATCTGAACCATCTTTTCCAAATGACCGTATGTTGTGATAGATTTGACCATGTGCTCGGAAGGTGTAAATACCGCTATTTCTCATTGTAGTTGTATCTCTATCGAGGTGACAGTATAGAGAAGTAAATGAGAAGTGGCCATTGAAAAACCTTATATTCTTTCGAAAATGTATTGCATCAGAGTCATTGCTTGTCCATAGTCTCATGAGCTGATGTGGTGTCTCAAGATTTGCAAGTTTTATTTGTCCTTTTCGACAGCATAGGCCTTCAGGTTCGTGGTGAAATTTCTTTGCATCGCAATATTTGCAATTTTCAACAGGTTTCAGCTTGTGTGTGTTGTCTGGTATGTTACTATAGACGAGGTCATATGGATCATTGATGTTTGAATGTTCGGGAACGGTTGACTCATTTTCATTTATTTGTACCTCTATATCTTCCCATTCTGCTATGATTTGTAGGATTAAAGAAATTAGAGAAGTACTAACATTGAGATGTGAAAATATTTTAACATGTTTATCATACCTTGACCAGAAATTATGTTACCCTCTTCATCGGTGTCTTCTTCATATACAACTCCATCGTCATCTGCATAGAAATATGTGAATTATATGCTGTTTTCTATTGCATGAGAATATAAATTTAGTATATATCCTTACCATATGGTTCATCATCAATGATTGATTCATTTGGTTCTTCTCCATCCTTGGTTGCTGGACACATTGAATAGGGGATATCTGTCCATGAAAGATTGTTATCATTGTAAAAATTGATGCATGTTGTATCTGATTGTGAGAGTCATATATGCAATTAGGAGTATTACCTTCCTTCATGTTTGTTGGCTGTTTTATAGATTGTAGATCATCTATGACTTTGGTCTTTGTAGAATAGTCTTCATCTGTTACGATATTTGCAGGGTTCTCCATTGCAATTGAATTCTAGCTTAGAGTGTTACGTCGTCGTGCACGGTTAGCAGAATCTTGTTGTAACTTTGCTTTCTTTTGGTTTGGTTGCATGTTTGCATATCTTTCCTTCTCATGCATGCATTTTTTCTGTATTTTTTGCTGGTTTTCTTGATCAGTCTCCTCTGAGCATTTTTTTTGGATCTGAGTTGAATTTGTTCTTGTTCTTTTATGTTGATGATAGGCTTCACGACGTTTTTTGAGTTTTTCCTGCTTTTCTTGATCAGTCATACGTGCATACCTATCTCTTTCTCTTTTCCTTTTCTGCTCTTTGGGATCCAAGAGTTGCGATGTTGATTCAAATGGTTTTTCTGCAAAGAGATATACATAATATTATGAAAATATATGAGACCGAGAAACACTAATTCTGTGTTTAATGGTTTGAAGAAGATTTGAATAATATTCAACATACCAAGAGTTGTCATTGATTATACGGCGCTCGCTGGAGACAACTATATGTGTGTGCTATGTTGAGAAGGTAATCCAGTAAGAAGTCCACGGACAAGCAAGCAATTATTGCAGCTTCAAAATCTTTTCTTGTGAGTTGTCTGCAATTAGCATGAAAGGGGATTGCTTAATTTCAGAGAGGATATCTATTATGCAATCTGTTACATAAACTTGATTGAAACGAACTAATTAGCCTAGGTTCATCTATTAAATCAGTAAGGAAAACCATGGCATGCTGTTTTATCATGGAAAGAAATTCTGGGAACAACAGGTTGCCTTTTTTGAATGTAACCTTCAAGTTTTCAGGATATGCAATATTTCAAAAATATTAGCTTTGTTCATTTCATATTGCCAACTGGTACGACATGATCTAATTATTTGTTTTGAAAGACAAAAAAAGATCTTAACTGCATTATGAATTGGATACACAGTAGCTCCCTGCGTTTTTGGAATTGGAAAACAGGTTCTATTTTATCACTCAAGTCCATGACATTTTACAACTTGTTTCTGGCATACAAGCAAGATGTGCAAAGACTTGATTGTTGGTAGAACTCACATGGCAACTTACAGAAAACCTACAAGTTATCCACATGTACAAATGCTACAGTCTGACCAGTATTCAGGTATAAACCTGGCCATGGGAAAAAACCAGAAATTTATAGGAGAACACCTGAATTAGTACAGCTGTTAATTTTAGCTTGAATCAGGTTAGAACTCCTAGGGGGTGTCTGCTCTTTCCTCTGTTTCCTTTATCTGGCAATGTAACTAAACTCTGATATTCTCGTTACAAGTAATGGAAATTGATGGGGTTGTTTTTTAAGCAATTTTATTGTTGCAGCCCTCTCAAGCTCAACACAGGTTGTAACTAATCAGCTGAACCTGAAGTCCACAAACTGCCATCTAGAGAGCTCCTTCAGTTGATTCCCTTTCTCCAGTTGTACATAGCTATTTAATCCATCTTATTAACAGAAGGTAGAAATACACCCATTTTAGATCTAGAATTATGGATTTTTTTTCTACCAGCAGAATTGAATCCTCATGGTTTAAAGTTCCATAAATTAATCAAAATTTATTTTTTCTTCAAACTACAAAAAGGCATACTATATTGTTAGCTCGTTCTATGACTGGATCACTGCTGAGAACTTTTTCATAATTCCTGGCATCCTAAACGGTAAAACAGCAACTGTCAGTGCTGAAATAAGGGTCCATCATGGTTCTCCCATAAGCCCACAAGTTGATGAGGTGCTCATTCCTAATTCTCCCAACCAATTCTTAGTTCAGTGTTGTGCATCTGCACTCCAGTCTTTGGTAAGGAATAGGCTGAAACTATATGCATTCAGATACGTTCAAACATCATAATAGGCAGTGTCTATATTGGCTTCAAAAGAAATGAGCCTTAGTCATACAATACGGTTTTTCACCTGTACTCACGAAAGTTGATCATTGATTTAGTTAACCATCCTAAGCAACATGGGCCGCTATAATTGGCTGGTGAGGGTCTAAGCATGCAAAGCACCGTGTAAATATAGTATTATCAGTGCCTCGTGATATCATCACACCATACATCTAATTTCCCAACTATTATTCAATATAATGTAATATGAAGCATATAGAAATATGCAACTCAAATATCATATTCTGTAGTCCAGATCCTTGACGCAACGAGTCATGCAAAATATCACATTCACAGTAAAAAAAAATGATCTTGTTTTTGGAATTGGAAAACAAAAACAGCTCCTATCGTACCTTTTGTGGAAGTAGAGTAAGAAGCTTGTGCTTGTTGCTGAGTATTATCGATGGCGAGGATGTCCTGGGCTCCTGGCCACAAACCCGCAGCTATGTATAGAGGCAGGAACGCAACCTTGATTCCGATCCGAGTCCGTCTTGATTCCAATACGTTTCGGCTGCAAACTCTCCTGCCAGTCTGTCCCCGAGTCAGCCTCGATTCCAATCCGTTTCGGAATCGAGCTCGGCTGGCAATCCGTCGACACGGCCGGCGTCGGGCGGGTCCTTGAAGTGGCGTAGGAACCGGAGGATGAGGGCGTCGACGTTGGAGGACGGCGGGATCTCATCGGTGGACATGAGGACCTCCTGGAGGCGATGGTGGCGGCGTCGTGGCAGTGGACATTCTCGACGGCCGGGAGCCTCCTCCTGGAAGTGGAGGAGGAGAGGCTCCTCCAGCCATGAAAAGCTGCCTCGTGCTGCCGTCCAGCTCCGGGGACCGATGGGGTGGGAACCGGCCGCCGGTCCCGGATGCGGATGGAGCGGCGGCGTGATGCGCAGGTGCCGCCACGGCGCCCGAATCTCCGTAGGATGCGTGCGGCGGCGATGGGAGGACGGTGAGAGGAACTCAAGGGAATCCGGTGCCAGCGGCTAATCCAGCTCCGGGGACCGATGGGGTGGGAACCGGCCGCCGGTCCCGGATGCGGATGGAGCGGCGGTGTGATGCGCAGGTGCCGCCACGGCGCCCGAATCTCCGGAGGATGCGTGCGGCAGCGATGGGAGGATGGTGAGAGGAACTCAAGGGAATCCGGTGCCAGCGGCTAAACGGGAGATATCTGGGGTATAGTGAAGGCTCCATCGCGGCGATGCTAGCGGATCAGAAATGCCCGATGGAGCGGCGGCAAACAGAGAAGGGCACGGGGTTAGCAGAGTCCGGCGGTGATGTCGATTCGGCAGGAGGAGGGGGAGGCTGGGGTTAGATGTGGCAATTTTGGTGTTCGCCGTCCAACGCCGACCAGCGCTAGCTCTCGAGGTCTGAAGCAGTACACTCCCAAGCGACAGCGCTTGGCCCCTCAAGGTCATTCGAAGGCACCAAGGACATGGGATACAGCAGCTCCTACAGCAGCCCAGGTAGCCGGCTAAGTGAATTTTGATGCTATTGTTGATTTGGTTGAACGGCTTTGACTATTGTGTGATGTAACATGCACTGCAAATTTCAAGCGTGTATCAAGCAGCTGATAGCATCATTTCTTAGTGCTGTGTTCCTAATCAATTTAGTGAGATTTACAGGTTCTAGACATGCATTAATTAATAACATAAGCGTGTATGATTCAACAGACAAAAAAAGTCACTTCAGAAGTTCTCCGTTCTTTATTTTGGATCCAACAGTATGATCCTAGCCTCCTGGTGATTGCCTTTTCAGGTCTACTGGTCAATGGTGCACTCAAGTTTCAACAACAACCAAAGGCAACTGTAAGTACATCAGATAGATCAAAGAAAGGGGGAACTTGGCTTCTCCTGAACTAAGAGCTTTCATCAAGATATAGTAACTTTGCATGTAAGGACCAATACGGTATACATAGCAGTTCAACAAATCCAACATCTCACTGAGCTGATGATACATATTTGAAATGAGTGAATAATAAATATTCCTATAAACAAAAAGGTCCAACTGTAATAATAGACCGTTTCAACATGATCTCATACATTCTCTGTGCTTGCATAACTATTTTTAACTTTGAGTAGCATTGATACACCTAAGAAAGTCTCGAACACCGGCAGGCAAATTGTCTTCACATTCATTCTCCTTGTAAGTTAATAGTTGTGCCATAAATTGCTTTCTTAGTTCGTAGCCATCCTGTACATGCATATATGTATGCAAACAATTAATAATTAGCGTCATATAAGTGTGTAAATAATAAATAGTAATATTTGAAGTTCTAATGAAACTAACCTTTAAAATTGGCAACCGTAGTTCTTCATCTTTCCATATGCACATGAAGAGAGAAACAAGATAACCGGATAGTTCCCTGATAAGATAAGAACATCAAGAACATCAGTGAGTAATATAATACATATATTTTCATAATATGTTCAACACTGAAGGTTGAACTACTTTTGCATAAACAGATGTGCATGTTTTACTAAAAGAAAGAATTTGAAGTTATAGTCTTCACTGTACAGTTTGTGTTGCGCCTTTTAGTCCTACATCTTTACAACTTGTTTCTGGCATACAAGCAAGATGTGCAAAGACTCGATTGTTGGTAGAACTCACATGACAACTTACAGAAAACCTACAAGTTATCCACATGTACAAATGCTACAGTCTGGCCAGTATTCAGGTATCAGCCTGGCCATGGGAGAAAACCAGAAATTTATAGCAGAACACCTGAATTAGTACAGTTGTTAATTTCTGTTAATTCTTATTTGTAATAAGCTTTCAGACTTCAATGCAGATCCTTTATTGGTTTGGTTAAGCAAATTCAGGATAAAGCAATGAAAATATAAAAAACTGCAGTCATGCATTTATGTTGAAAAACAGAGATTTGCATTTATAGCATGTACATAAATATGAAATAAAGTGCTAATGGAACTGTTAATGGTGAATAAAGCAGTTAGAAGTTACACTGTGAAACAGACTCCAACTTCTCTTATCCACATATTCATTTATTACTACTGAAAAATGATATTGCATTAAAAGTTAATTAAAAGTATCCTGAGATTTCAGATATGGTCCAGAATGCAGGCCAATGATAAAATAACATAACTGATTCTTTGGTGTGCCTTGCGAAAAAAATATAACTAAGCAGTGCAACATGCATCATGTGGTTGTATTATAACAAACGTTCCATTTTCATGTTTACATACAACACAACGAAGTGTTTGTGAGTACCTACTCATTGACTGAAAACATGATGCTTTGGACAAGATATAAACCACACAATTAAGGATGTTTGACATGTCAAATTCTAACACTTTGTTATATTTCTCAGTTTTTGAATAGGGAGAGTAGCAAAAAATCAGTACAGTGCTTTCAGTTCAAATTGGTAACTAAAAAGGACTCATCAAGTGCAGAAATTCTTGGGAACTGACTATGGATGAAAAGGTCTTATTGATCACATATCTAATAGTTTGATGTGTGGACTAAAGCCTGATGACCAATCCAACCAAATCGCGCCCATTAGAGACTACAACACAGCTAACTTGGAGCAACCAGTAAGACACAGAATTTTACAATAAAACTTCAACTCAATCCTGAGCTACCACATAAGAACAGTGCTTATAAGAATGTTTACCTGTTTTTGATAGGAACATCAGATAAAATTATTTGACGCCATAGGAAAACATCCTCACTCCATCTAGAGCCAGGGCATACTTTTGACATGGCTTTTGGCAAGAATTCAGCAATACATAAAAGTTTCTTCACATATCTTGCATTTGGGTTGTATTTGTAAACAGGGTCAAGTGGAGTAGGGTCTAAAATATAGACGGTTCTTGTATCTTGGTTTAGTATAAACAGAATAAAGGTTTTATTGAATTGTACTATTGGTATAAGAATCTGCAAAATGCTATTTGTTAGAACAAGAGCAAGAGCATTAAAATGTACAAGAAGGCTAGTAGCTATAATCGCAAGAACTGTGCTTATAGGTTGTGCTTATAGGTATAGGGAAGTGATGTCTTACCAATTTGCATCTTGAAACACTATAATTAACACCAGGCCAGCTAGAAACGGTTTCTGCGAGTTGATCCACATCTAACTTTTTACGGAAGTTTGGGTGTCGTCCATAATCAGTAATCATCTATGAAATAAAATATTGGTTAAAAACCTGAGGAAAAAAAAATATATTTATATTATGATTATAAGAACATACCCAAAACCTCGTGTCTAGATAATGCTTTGATATTGTTCCTTTGGTTTTCTTCATCATTTGGATCTCGTCAAACATGAATTTTCGAATAACCAAATTCATACAATCACAGTCCATGGGCAGATCTTCTTTCAAAATTTCTTGCAGCTTCCTGACAGTCAAACTAATGGAATATGGCTTGGAGTTTCTCACCCATACTTCTCTGCATTAAGACAAAAAGATGGTTTCACACTGTTATGTTGTACATTGTATTATTCTATTAATAAAAAAATAAACAGTAGTAATAAGAAGGTTCTTACTCCAAGGTCTCTGGACAATTAATTGATTTGATGTAGTCACAAAGGCCACCAATTAACTCATTTTCACTGATCTTAGAAAGAATAGACATTAATGATTGGTATTTTGTTTCCTCTAATAATGAATCTGTTGCCTTGGGTTCTTTTTGGTCATCTGAATTACCCAACAATGAGATATTTTTAGGAGTTGTTTGTGCTGTGTTTGTTTTCCAACATAATAGAATGCCTGCTAACTTATACCTAAAACAATTAATATCTTCCTGCATGGTAGCAATCATTATTAGAACTTGTAAAAAATTAGCATGTCATTGACTTTATATTATTTCATAAGATAAAAAACAAAAACCTGTGTAATAGGATGAGATAGTGAATCTCCAGTCCAGTATTCCATAAACTTGAGCATGAACAGTCCACAAGATGAGCTGCATGGTTAAAAAACAATGAGTACTCCAAACAACAAAATAAATAATTTTATAAATGATAGCATATATTTTAGCAACTTACCCATCTTTCTGAATTGGCTCTTGTAGTTGTTCTGTGATTATCCATGAAATAACCTGGAGGTCTTTCCAGTTATGGCTAATCAAGTTTTGTTGCCTTCCAATTTTGTCCAAATGAAATTGTAGTCCTTGCAGCTGTTAAATTAATAATAACAGAAAAAATACATTTAAATATAGGATCAATTTATAATATCAAAGAAATATGAATGCAGAAAAAACTGACCGTATCGGCAAGATCACCTCGGTTGGAGTCCCAACACGACGAGTCAAGTACTTGTATTTCACACTTCTGTGTGTTAATAATAGCCAAATACCAATGTGTTTCTTTGATATTTATTGGAATTAGAATCTAAAATGAAAAATTGAATTAGTACAACACATTAACAGTTACAAATTAAAATCTAAAAATCTTAAAACATGTCAATTATAGAGATAGAAATTACCATTTCATGCTTTAGATAGTTTCTCACAATCTTTGTCATATGGTTACCATCTTGACCTACACCAAGCTTGCCATCCCTTTTTAGAATTACAGAAATAAAGGGGTTCTCAAAATAAAATTTAACATCATTCCTACTTTCTAAATGGGTTTGATACTTTATGCAACATATATACGCGCTGATGACCTACAAAGATTCAAATAAAAAACATTTATTACAAAAGAAAAAAATGTTAATCGAAAAACATTCAGTTTAAGTACTTACATCATCATTTAGGAATTTTTTTGGATCTAGCAAACATGACAATTGAGATTGTGTGACAAAGATGTCATCTATCTTCACAAGTATATCAGATTCCAAAGATGTTTCTATTGTTATTAGAGCACAGTAGTCCAGGTCCGTCATTTCATAATCTGCAAGTAATCAAAAAATTTATGGTGATGTTAAAAGTTCAAAACAACAACACAGTAAAAAAAAATAATACAAACATACCTTGTGGGAGATAGTCATATGTTTGATCAACTTTGAATTGTTCATGATGATTTTCATGTTTCTTGTCATCTAAAAGAATTCTTCTGTCATTATCTGATTCAAAGTCAATCCAATCAGAACATGACACTTTCTTGGCTACAATTGAATCAATAATATAAGGATCTTTTTCCTGAAAAAAAAACATAAAAATGTCAAATCATTAACCAAAACACTAAATTAAATGAACAAGAAAAACACTAACCGGAGATGATGATGGCAGGGTGGTTGCTGAGGGAGGCGACATTGAAATGTCAAGATCATTCATCTGTTCACCTTTTTCTTCCTTCAAGGGCTGAGCATCTAAATCATAAACATTGCTTGATTCAATGTTATCACATGATGATGCCAGGGAGGTGGATGATGGAGGCGATGGTGATAGATCACAATCATTCAACTGTTCACATTTTGCTTTCTTTAAGGGTCGACAATCTAAACCATCAGCAATGCTTGATTCAATGTTATTATAAGAATCCATTTTCTACAAAAGCAGCAAAATTGAAAAAACTCTAATCAGTAACCAAATTGAAAACATATAGACAATGGAATCATGGCCTAAGAGGAAACTATTGGTGATTCATGGACTTGGGACACATTTGGAAGACAGATATAACAGGATGATTTTTGTTAAGTAAAACACATACAACAATTCAATGAAATAACATGTGTTGTGTTAAACTTATGGAAAGCCTTTGTACTCAAGATTTCATTGATTGCTTTTTATAACTAAGATTACATCGATTAATGTTTGTTTCCAAAACACTTTGACAGAACAAAGAGACATGGAATACATGGCATAAACTACATAAGAGTTATCTTGAACTCAGAAATAACATGATAAATTACCAGATAATCACAATGACTCAGAAAGCTCATCTATTATGTAGCAGTTCATGATTCATGCCAAAATTCAAAGAGGGGAAAAAGCTTGACGAGGGAAAAAAGCTACACAGAATTTAAAGGCCAAATAGCTTCGTATTAAGTAAATGCTTACGTACCTTTTGTGGAAGAAGAGTAAGAAGCCGCACACGCTAGGGCACACAAGTTGTTGGCGTCGATGGAGGAGATCTATGCGCGTGTTGCTGAGCACTTTGGCGACGGCGAGAAGGACCTGGGCTACTGGAAGTCTGGCACAAACATGTCCAAGATGCCCGACCCCGCAGCTATTTATATACAGGAAAAACCGCAACCTTGATTCCGATCCGATTACGCCTCGATTCAGATCCGGTTGAGCAGCGAACTCTCCTGACAGTCTGGCCCCAAGTCAGTCCGAAATCGGAAGCCGCGCAACCTTCACGGAGATGGAGGCGGACGACCTCCTGGAGGCGACGGAGGAACCATCATGCCCGTGGCCATTCTCGACGGGCGGGAGACTCCTCCTGGAAGTGGAGGAGGAGGAGACGCTTCTCCAGCCGTGCCCAGCTGCCACATAACGCCGTCCATCTCCCACCCCGCGCGCCGCTCACCAGGGGGGGAGGCTGCGGGGAGGGGGGAAGGCAACGGTGAGGGGGGCCGATGGGGCCCTCCGATCGGCAACGGCGCAGATCCGTGTCTCAGGGCAATTATTCTCTGGTGGGCAGGGCGGCGGCGTGCGGTACCTTCTCCCCCGAAGATGGCCGGCGAAAGGGGAGGGAGGGGGACGGCAACGGCGCAGATCCGTGGGTGCCGCAGGTGGGGGGGGGTTGGGCAGGGTGGCGGCGTGCGGTACCTTCTCCCCCGAAGATGGCCGGCGAAAGGGGAGGGAGGGAGAAGGCGGCCGAAGATGGTCGGCGAAAGGGGAGGGAAGGAGAAGGCGGCCGAAGGTGGGGAAGGCGGATGTCTGTTTCTAAGAAAGAGAACCTCTTTCACCTTTAACACCCTCCCTTTCCACTTTTTAGCAACCGAGCCCCCCGTCTCTTCAAAAGTGGACCGCGGGTTGATTGCAAAAAACATCAGGGGATTTTTTGCAAAATGACACGACGGACGAAAAATCCAGGCAGAGACGTTACTTGCTTTAATAATAGGTAAAGATATATATTTGTTATAATTTTTATATGAAAGGGCTAATTTTATTTTCGCGCCGGCACTCCAGATCTCGGGACCGGCCCTGACTGTGCCTTACATCCATAGATAGCCGCTATAGCCTTTGGGAAGCTTCGGGCTAAGATATTATCTTTTAGCGCTAACTTTTTTTTTCAGCTAATAGCCGGTTAAAACAGCTAAATGGCCCTTCGTTAAGCGCCATTGCAACATACACTCGGGCCGACAAGCAGCCAGGCGCCAGCCCAATATCACCGTGCGTTGGCCCAAAACAGAGGTACAAGAGCAGCAGCCAAGAATCCTAACCCTATCTGGCCCAATATCACCTCCTCTCGACCCTACGCCG
The DNA here is from genome assembly GCF_000263155.2 of Setaria italica. NCBI lineage: Eukaryota > Viridiplantae > Streptophyta > Magnoliopsida > Poales > Poaceae > Setaria > Setaria italica. The sequence continues at coordinate 5,012,415 of NC_028458.1, forward strand.
CGGCGACGGCAGCGGCATCTGCGATAATGCGACCTCCGGTTGCGGCGGTTGGTGTGTTCCGATGCGGCGGGACCCGCAGCGGCACTGGCGACCTGCGGAGGTGGATGCAGCTGCGGCTGCCCCCGGCTGCAGATCCCCGTCTACTGCTGCTTGTGGCGGCGGAGATTGTGACTGGGGAGACCTGCAGGCTGCAGCGCCGGCAGCATCTGCGACGTGCGGTGGCGGGGGCTGCTGAGGAAAAGGAAGGTCAGCACTCCTCCACACCATTTGTCTTATCCAAAGCACAAGCAGACACCACATCTAATGAACTTTGTGTGTTGGTTCTCTGTTTTAGTGTTCTTCCGTCTGTTTCTTACAGATATATACTGAACTTTGTATGTTATGAAGGAATACCGCTAAATTGGAGTTAGAGCCGGCTATAGCCCGTTTTAGCGTTTTTAGCTTCTCCAGACACCTGCCGCTAAGTGACTTAGCCGGCAATTTTAAACATTGCTTACATCACGAGAAACATGTAATTGCAGGCTGTGTAGCTACTCCAGCTATTGCTAAAGCAGAAGACAAAAATGAGGCTGAAGTTGCGATGGGGCACACGATGACTGAAATCTGTGACAAGTTCATTGAGTTCTTCATGCACAAGAAACCAGAGACAAAGGACTGGAAAAAAGTATTGGTGTTTAGGGAGGAGTGGCAGAGGTATAGAAAACAATTCTACAAACGTTGTCAAGTGCGCATAGATATGGAGACTGATTCTTCATTGAAGCAAAAGTTGGCTGTACTTGCTAGAAAAGTCAAGAAGGTAAAGTCCTTTTTTGGTCTCTTTATGCACCATCATCCAGTGTGCTTTGACGATTCTTTGTTACTGCCAGTTTCAGGATTTCAGCTATCTGTATTACACAATATTATTGTAGATTTGTAACCAAGCAATAGAAATGTTTAGGCACATTATCTCATAATTTTGTAATATTCATCATACTTTTAATTATTTTCTCAGATCGATGATGAAATAGAGAAGCACATGGAACTCTTCACTGAGCTCAGAGATAACCCTGCTGATATTAATGCTATTGTTGCAAGACGACGAAAGGATTTCACTGGAGACTTCTTCCGCCATCTTAATTTCCTTGTGAATGCTTATAATGGCCTTGATGAGAGAGATGGTAACTATCTACCTTCTGTCATTCTTTTTAATCACATGTCAAACTTCATTACTTCATTCATATCAAGGTGATTAGCTTCTAACATATATTCATACTATGATAAGGATATTGAAACTTACTGAGCTTGAGAACCTGATTTCTAGTTTCCTGAGAACATGGAGCATGATTTCTAGTTCAATTCCAAGTAGATCTCAAAAGGTGGATAAAAAGGTTACATGCACAACATAGAATTTATGTTTAGCCATTTAGGTCATCGTTATTTAGTCTTCTCTTTTGCTTTGTCTGGATGGTCTGCTGACCGGGTCAACATATTATCAGTCTAGTTATTGCCATCTTCTTTTGGTGCGAATTGACAAACAAATGAATTGCACTGTAGCTATCGACTATTGTTCTGGGTATTATACTTTATCTTATGGACTGATTAATTCTCAATATTATGCAGGAGTTGTCAGGCTTGGGGCTAAATGTCTATCTGCAATCCATGCATACGATTGTACACTGGAACAGTTGGACATTGAATCTGCTCAGTCAAAGTTTGACGATATACTGAATTCTTCTTCGCTAGAGGATGCCTGTGACAAGATCAAAAGCTTAGCTAAGGCTAAACAACTTGATTCATCATTAATTCTTCTCATTAACAGAGCTTGGGCTGCTGCAAAAGACTCTACAACTATGAAGGATAAGGTCGGTCTCGATGAAATATAAGCAATCGTGTTGGTTCGCCCAGTATCAAACAGGGTAGACCATTAAGGCTAGAAATATAGCGATTTGTGCTTGAGCAATGGAAAACATAGGATATGGTATTACGTATAAGAAATATAAAATACAAGCAGTTTGGCCTCCTTGAAATTGTATGGAATACCACCATGCTTTATTGTTTGGTAAATTTACATGAAGTTTTGTTTTCATTTTTTTTCTATTTCCTTTGATACAGTATTCTTATTTTTAGTTCTATGTAAAACTTGAGTATTGGTGAATGCTTAGTGATTTTACTTCTATTGTCTGTCACCATGTAATTTATCATTATACATATTCAGACTCGCAGCAGCTTGAGCTTCTTTGGTTGGCTAATATTACCTAACAAGAAATGGAAACAAGATTAAGTGTAGTAAAATACCATGGTTATAGTTAAGCTAGTGGCTCAACTAGTCCCCACATCTCCCTTTTTAATAGCCTATAGTTGTTTTTTTTGCAATGTCAGGATTATTTTCCATGTTCCTTTATAAAATTTTGCCATACATCATTGTATAATAGTATACTAATATACGTACTAGACGATTTCTATTCATGTAATGTACAAAGTAGGATAATCTGATCAAGTAAAGCATGCCTTTTATAAGTGCAATCTTATAATTTAGGATCTTTACAAATTGTAGCAAAGTAACTTGCATGATTACATGACATGAGATTTCCAGACTCTTGTTAGGTAGGTTCGGTTTCCATTTCATATTTGAGTTCCTAATCACCAACATGTTGTATAAAACCACGAACTAAGTTTGGAACCTACTGATAACCAGTGTATTAAGTATCTGTTAATATTTTGAAGAGATAAATGTATACTCTAGTACAAAATTAGTGGCTAAAACTTGTAGCTGACCTTCCCTTATTCATATGCATGGCTTAGGTCAAGGACATAATGTATCATATTTATACATCTACAAAGGAAAGCCTCAAGAGTATCTCACCTCCAGAAATGAAGCTTCTTAAGTATCTGCTGAATATTGAAGATCCTGAAGAGAGATTTGGTGCTCTTGCAACTGCTTTCTCTCCAGGAGATGAGCGTGAAGCCAAGGATGAAGATGCTCTTTACACGTAAGAATTTGTTGACAAAGAAGTGTGGTTCTTGATTTCATTGCCTGCAAAGCTGTTTCATGATATGGCATATTACTTTTGTCACAGTTGCAGTATTTCATCCCCTTTTTGTTTGCTTAACTAGTTATCCTTCAGGAGTGCCTAAATGAGTAAATGCTTGGCTGTTTTTCTGCATTCTTAGGTATCCATGAAAAGTAAAAAAGTTCAGCACTGTACACTATGCTATACGTGTTAAATGGTTAAGAGAAACATTGTTTGGACTCCATGTTGCACCAGATTTGCAAAAGAGAAAAACCACGTAATGATTTGTGGAACAATGTTCAGACTTGGATATGAGACTGAAATTCGAAGACCAGAATAAAGTGAATTCATCATGTGTGAGAAAACAAGCTGTTGAGCTAGATGCTACTGTAATATGGTAATATAAATAAATGGGTACCATTTTACTTTTTTGTTTGAGCTGAGGGCTAAGACGCTTGGTGTGATTAGCTATTTCCCATGTGTTAATCAGACATGACTTATTCAGCATCATTGATCTGTTCTTTGCATGCAGAACTCCCAACGAACTCCACAAATGGATCAAAATGATGCTCGACTCGTACCATCTGAACAAGGAGGAGACTGATTTTATGGATGCAAGGAAGATGAGCGACCCAGTAATCATCCAGAGATTAACTTTGCTCAAAGAGACGATCGAGGAAGAATACATGAAGCAGTATATACACCCCGACGAGCCAGAGTCCATGGACGACGAAGAATTAGAATGATTGATCAGAGCCAGAGTCCATGGACAATGAAGAATTAGAAGACTGATTGATCTGCCTATACACGTGCAAGCTGACCTGGAAACGAAACCATCTGGTGGAGATTCAAGAGGTAGCTAACAGTCAGCATTGACGATCCATATATAAGTAGATAGTCGATGATGCCCTGCTGCTGTTACAGATGGGATGTTGAACTATATAGGCATTGTCAGAAAGGTTCCCTGTGTTATAAAGGCGTAAAGTTCAGTGTGTTTTTTTTGCTGTAGGGTGAATTAGAAGCATGACATGATGCTGCGATTCTACAGGTTTTGAAACATGCGACGCTTAATTCTGCCCAGTCAAATGTAGGAGTAAACTGTTAACCAGGGCAGTAACTGTACTTGTGCAAGTGAGTGAGACAGATATGGTTATATGGAGATACTATAGCAAGGTTCCATCATCTTGTCTCTGGGTTGCCACTACTACACTTTCCCAAGGTTGATGTGTATGAATAGATGGGAGATGCTTTTTTTTTTGAGAATACGCAGGAGTTCACACATTCTCGATTAAAATTTAATCGTACATAATTCTCGAAAGTTAACCAGACATTCATTGACCCTTCTCATTGGTAACTACATGATATAATTACTACTCTTTCTGAGGTACCGCGATTTTGAATGATGTGGTCGATTTACTACTAAATACAATGGAGTTGTGGTTGATTTACTACTAAATTTGTGAAATATCAGAATTTGGTCAATGTTATTGTGAATTCATAGGTTTATGTTAATTCTTTATCAGCAAGTGTGTTTCTTGTAAATCATTGTCAGTAATTTACGTTCAAATCTTTACTGTAGATTAACTCCATACAGTAGTTAGCACATAGTAATTTTACTCACACAAATGATCTGTCTGCGCACTGGTGAACTAGTCACTAGTCAGTTCACCTCCTGAATCGCCTACCTCACCTGGAGCGGCTCACCGGCGATGGCGTCAGATCCCGGCTGCCTGCTGACGGTGAGACCCTGGCCAGGTCGTGTTTAGGATGCCAAGCGGTTCTGGTAAGCCCAATCTATCCCATTCTATCCATTTCATCAGATTTGATTGTAGTACGAATTGAAGCTGAAATCAGAATACGATTACGTGAGTTAATCCCCTCTCTCAATACAAGTAGTTCGATTCGATCGATTTCATCATCACTAATTTTAACATTTTCTTTGTGGCAACTCAAATGCGAATATGATTGGCACGACCTGCCCTTCTTTTTATCTTTTGCTCACGGAACTAAAATTTTAGTTATTTCAAAATTCTCGTAATTTCTCTCAGTGAGAGTCGATGGTCTTTAGGTGCATAGCGCTATTGTAAATATATCATACCATTTATTCAGTTTTTTTTCCATCAGTTCTTGTAATTTTACTGAAAACAATAATGGTAATTGTAGGAGACCTTCATGTTCCTTCACCGCGGTAAATTCACCATATAATTTACTATTTTTAAGTAAGCCGATTTCAACATGTTTAAGAGTTGTTCATTTGTGTGGATATGTCCTTTATGTATCACGGAACTACAATTACCATTTGTGTCAGAACTTGGTCAGTATTTTTGTAAATTTAGGAATCCATGCTAATCACTTATCTGAATGGGTACGGACTTCTTAGCTTGCATCGATTCATCTGTTTTGTGCTTCAAATTTGTGACAAACCTCCAATTTTTATTGCTGCATGCAGAATGAATGTTGATGGATCTCCGTGCACCTCGATCCGGAACAGTACCAGCATCACCCGTGCACCCATATCAGCTAATCGATTTTCCTGCAGTAGCAGATGGACCTCCGTCGCAGCGCACGCGCACAAGAGATGGAGCAAATTACTGCCAATGGAAATCCAGTTGTAAGCATAATCAGTGTTTTATTGTCTTATTTTATCAGCAGAAGGAAGCGGTAGACTACAAAGTGTCAGAGTGAATCCCTCTCCCTATACAGTAGATTGATTTCTGAAGATTGTGTTAGCATGAGCGTTATTCAGATCGATTTCATCATCACCTTTTTTTGGCAACTCAATCACAGGAGCAGCAACCATATTTTTTTAGCCTGCAAGCTAGTTTCCTTCTATTACTAATCGGCTACTAGAATGATCATTGTGTTCAGTAGGCAAAAACAATGTTAATTAGTCTTTGGTCATCTTTTGGGTCGGTGCTTCTTTGTTATCATCATGGTATAGTAAATGCATAGATTCTTGTTACTTAATTCTTGTAAATTTGGTTCCATATAAACCCAAGGCAGGACTATACAAAAGCATGATTGTCTTCTTGTTATCATTCTGACGCGACCGCGGTAATCATCTGAAGTTAAGTATTGTAAATCACATATAAGGGGGCACAGATTCTAGTAATTATGTATACCATAAATCACATACAAGGTACATAGATTCTAGTAAATCATTTAGAAAAACTCTCATAAATAGATTCTTGGAGATCACAATTGGTTGATTTATTATGGTAAATGTAGAATCTTGGATTCGTAACAAGCAGTTCTGGTAGGCTATTCTCCTAACCAAATGACATTGGTAGTTCAATTTTAACACATTACGTCTACATGATTTCTTCATAGTTTTGCAATGAACGTATTATTTACTATTCTCCCTGTTATTTTGAGGTTTGCAGGGGATGAAACCTTCTGGCAGGTTCTGCAGGTTCTGGGCATGATGCACTCACTTAAGCAGCCGGCAGGGTAGATTCAATATCTGGCCTACCAGCTGCAACTGAATGAGTTCAATATTCCGTGCAGCATGACAGCAAACAAACACTCTGCATTGACTTAAATTTATCTGATTGCTGGGCGGCATGCAGCTGCCGGTGCATTTGAAGATACCAACGACGTGCTGCAATCAGCGTCTCGTTGGCCAAGAAGGACTGTAACTGTTTCCCCGCTATATCACCACATGAATGAGGCAGGGAAAATGGAATGTGCTCCAAAGAGCTTCAGCCTAGAGGAAAAGCATAGCAGAAAACCTATGTTTGTGTTACATCATTCTAAGGCAATGCTGTACTTCCGTTATATTGACTTCTAGTAAACTGGCCATCACAATTTTATAGTCACTTGATCACGCCATATTGATAAATACCTTGTGTTGATTGATTCAGTGTGGTAAAATGATGATGCCGCATTGTGGTAACCCACAATGAGTTCTGGTACAACTGAATGCGTTGTAGTAAATTGGATTCTAGTAAATTGGGCATTGCTTTGTAGTAACATGATCGTGGGGCAACATCGCGTGAGAGAAACTGGATGCATGAGAATTGCTTCAGCCGTGCAAGCAATCAAACGTCGCTTAATGCCATAACGATGATCGCGCGCTTGACCGGTCCTCCTGGGATTACGCCGTCCGCCGTCCGATTAATGACACCGATCAACTGGGCTCATGGGACGGACGAACGCTCGGCTCGCAGGCAACGCGCTCGGCTCGCGGGATGACGGACGGACGCGCCGCGGGCAACGCGCTCGTGCCCAGCGGAAAAAGAAACTGGCTCACCTCGCTGGACGTGGGACGGATGAGCTGGATTGGACGGTTGGATAGCCTGACTAAGTAATAGACTATATTTTATGGTCGGCCACGGAGTATATTCACCTTATATATGATAACATCATTAAGGGTAGCAAAAACCTATTGTTTTCTAGTTACAGTTCTAACTAATAAGCAAGCTCAACATGCATTTCATCGAAAGCAATATTTAAACTACTATCTTCGGTCAAACTCTCGAAAACCCCCTCCTTACACAAGAAAGATCTCATCATGATCTGAAAGGATCTAGGACGTCGACTAGAGTGGTTGAATAGTCGAACTTAAAATTTTCCACAACTTAAACCAACTTTGTCAGCAAGTTCCGGAATTTCCGGAGATTTTTCCAAAAATTCCAGTTTTCCGTAAGTTTCGGAATTTCCGGAAAAAAGATTCCAGAATCTCCGAACATCCTGTCAATTCAAAATAACAAGCATCGGAATTTCCGAAAAAAAGATTCCAGAATCTCCGAACATCCTGTCAATTCAAAATAACAAGCATCGCAGAAATTTTTCAAACTACCATTCAAGCATCCTTAGACAAATAAGAGTATTTCTAAGCATCCATAGCACACCTATTGCAAGTTTTCATGCTCACATAGTCTTACACACCATAAGACATAAAGACATGGTTCGTTCGAGATACATAAATCCATAAGTGGGGTACGTTCGAAGCATCTTATAATAACCTCCCTATCCTATTACACACCATATGCTAGAGGAACCCAGAAAGCTTCTACGACGTGAAAACCTATCCATATGCTCAGTCCAGGCAAACTGGTCATGCGGCGGTCATTCTTGGCATTAGGTCCTTGCATTGAGGCTTTCCAGCGATGTCGACCAGTCATTTGTATTGATGGCACATTTTTGACTGGAAGGTATAAAGGAACAATATTGACAGTTATTGGGTCCGACAGCAACAATCAGGTATTGCCGCTTGCGATCGCATTTGTGGAGAAGGAGTCTGGAGATAGCTGGTATTAGTTCTTGAAGAGGGTGAAGAACATGATTGTGAAGGACGTGGAGGGGGTTTGTCTCATTCATGATCAGCACAAAGGCATTCTACAAGCAATCGAAGACCTACATAATGGAAATCAGGAGCGTTTCAGGGTGGTGATATGGCCGAACTTGAAAAGTAGGCAGTGCATGAGGCATATGAGTGCAAATTTTCATAAGCAATTCAAAAACAAGACACTTATGACATTATTCAAGCGTCTATGCAGCTAGAATCAGGAGAGGAAATTCAACCTCCTGTTGAAGAAACTTGACGACCTTACAAAGAAACAATGCGAAGACCTAACCAAGAGGCTAGTCAACAGCGAGGTCGACCACCCTATGTCTCTGGAGAACGTCGGGCTCGATGCTCCTAGTGTCAGGTGAAGACGGGGAAGATCCATCAAAAGCTTCTCAAAGTGGGTTGAGCATGAGCCAAAGAAAAAGTAGGCATTACTCTTTAATGAGGGAGGTGCTCGGTGGGGTATAATGACTACAAGGTACAGCTCGACGAGGGCCATTGCGGAGGCCCTACTCGACGATGTTTCGCAGTACAACTGGGGTTCAGCTGTATTGGCGGCCACCTACAGGGTCTTTTTACGGGTTGCTGCATGGTAGCCTCGGCGGAGCCAATATTCCTTGGCTGCCCGTTGCTGCTTCAGCTGTGGTCGTACGAGCGGTTCCCGATCGGGCGGCCACGGATTGACATGTTCTCCTATCAGGAGCTGCCTTTGGAGCACAACAACATCGACAGACCCACGATGGGGTCGTTGTGGTGCTTGAGGAAGGTACGGTGCTTCAACTACAATTTTCATACGAGATTGTTAAAATAAATACAGAATAACCAAGAAATACGTTATAGTCATAGCTACCAAATTCTAATGCTTAATTTTTCTGACTAAATCAACATGTTATAAATTCTGTCATCAATCATTATTTATGTTGTATTTCACCATTTCACTCTGAATTCGTGATCTTCCCAAATTTATTGTTTACGATGGAATAAATTCATGAACTTCCTATGGAAAATGTACATTGCCTATGGTTGTTAGCAACCACCTTTATTTGCTGTAGGGATCGTGGGTTGGGGTGTAGACGAAGAAGTCGTACCCGGACTTCGTCGATCAGTTCGACGCTCTTATCGACACCGACGTGAGGAGGAGACCCTACACCATTGACGAGGTACAGGCTCGTGCCCCGGATGGCCTCTCTTCGCTATGCCATCGGGACATGGAGTACTGGAGGACGACAAGGCCATTGGTATACAACATCCACATCGAGGACTACACGGTTTACCGTGTGATGAGGCAGTTCGGCCTATACCAGCAGTCCCCACTTCCTGTTACGTCTGTAGTCCCGACCGCCGTTCACAGGTACACCTCACCCTTTGATTCTCCTTCCAATAAGGATTTTTAGTTTACCTAACTCGCTGCACAATGGTTATGTTAGGGCTAGCCGTCAGGGTGGTGGTGGTGGTGGTGGGCTTGGGGTCCAGTGGGCTCCAAGAATGGTTTAGTGGGTTGATATGTGGACGACCGCTTTAGATGAGGTGGTGCAGAAGGACCGTGCGCACGACGACGACGCTTTCGCAATGTACCTTCGGTGGTTCTTGCCTAGGACTAGGACGTGGGTCACGTACGTTCCGAGTCAGCCACCGACGGAGACCGCGCCTGTCACGCAGACGGTAAGTTTCTGCATCATTTGTTACTCAAACTGCATCATGTGGTGTGGCTAACTCCAACCCTATCCTCTTGCCAAAAGTACGATGTTATTGCAGAGGTCGCCACTGAGCTCAGGTATGGTGTTGACCACTTCCAGCAGCTGTCTATGGAGCAGCATGAGACGCTGTACAGGAGGGCTTTGGGCGCCTACAGTAGGTTCTTGAGGGCCATTAGCTGCCATGGCGGTCGCGGGGACATCGTGCTTCCACCACGGGCTGCCTACTCCCGTTCATCCTCTCCAACTCCTACCCACCCGGCCGGTACGTCCTGTCAACCACCCGTTCGTCCGCCGTACCCGGGCCCATGTACTGCACCACAGGCACATGCGCCAGCGGCCAGGACGTCCTGGGCCACACTGCCACCACCACCGTTTTGGCATGCCGCCGCCGGCCCGTCCACTCATCCGCAGTATGTGACCCCGACAGGTACATGAACGTTATTTAGTCATACACCATTGACGAAATGTTGTCCAATTCACCTTACTAATAATTTATTAACACAACCCCGCAGATGTACGGAGCTTGCTCCACTGGGCCATCTTCTGCTGCACCAGGCACATAGCTACGCCACTACCGTGCGTGATGAATATATGTTTTCTATTCCATTTTAAATACGCAACAAAACTAACAATACCATTGCCTTGGTTGCACAACAGGGTTAGCAGACCGCGGAGGGGCTTCGGAGGACTTCGTCGAGGAGGAGGGATAGAGGTCCAGCATCCATGCATGGGTGGACGATCTTTTTAGATTTGAGCCTGATGTGATCGGTGCCTCGCAGTTGTGTGACGCCCCGGAGGCTCCTACACAGGACGCGACCCAGGAGCTCGCGACACCACCTGAGGCCGCAGCAAGACGTCCGCCTTGCGAGTTGCCCCACGGGAGCCCTTGACGTACGACCAGCAGCAGACCAGAGCAGCGCAGCGGGCAGCGAGACGTGGTCGTGGTCGGGGTGACCAGCCTCATTTCAAGCAAGGACGCATTTAGTGCGTAGGACCTCTTTTATCTTCTGTACGCTGGTGCAGGCTATCATGTGTACGATTGTATAACGTACGATGTGTGGTCATCTGCAGACCACTCTATATAGGTCGGGAGTTTAATGATTTTCAATGATTTCGTGCAATCACTCTACCTTTCTCAAAAATGTCATAAAAAATTAAAGTATAGCCTCGTATTACGAAGTTACGAAGGAAAAATAATTGATAAAAGTAAAAAAAATGAAGGAAAAATAGTTGGAAGGGTGCTTATAGACGTTTCAACCGGCTATAGTAGCCTTACCACCAACTCAAACGGCAGAAGAGCCCTTACCGCCGTGCGAAACGACGGTAAGGCCCCGCCCACCAGGCTAGGCAGGCCCGCACATGGCGTCGGCACCCTTCCGCCATTTCATACGACGGAAAGGGTCATACCGTCATTTGATCCGGCGGCATACATCTATTTTTGCAAATTTTTGTTTCGACTATTTATTTCTGCAAAATTGTAAAAAAATATAATAATAGAAAAAATTCCATGGATTGTCTTCACGAGAGCCTCTTTGTTCAAATTTACTACAAGATCGCACTCACAAGCCCACCAATTACCGTGATAAAGTAATAAAAAGGCCCAAACGAATCGAACTCTTTAACCCAGCAAGCAAGCAAGCAGTACGTTTTGGGCTTTCTTGGCCCACAACAACATTTAAGCCTGTGATGGTCAGGTTACCATTTTTACAATTTTACACCCTCTCTTGCCTTTGAAATAGAGTAAAATCCGAGTCGAAAAATCATCAGAGAACGCCGTCCTTTACATGAGCACGACCTTTCCACGGTCCTTTCCGAGCCACTGATTCCTTGCCTAGCCTTTTTGGAGCCACTGGCGACGCTTGTCCTCTCAACCGGCTTCGCCCAAAAGCTATGGAAGCCGATCGTAGCACTGCACGTTTGGTCGGGATGAACACTGCACACTCACAGTGACTCAAGGCCTCAAGTCTCCAAAGAGCGGGGAAGATTTATTCCTGCCGCTCTCACAGCAATTCGAGTCGAGAGGGAGAAGAAGGTAAAAAAAAATGGAAGAGCTAGCATAGTAAAAGAGGGCCTCCTCCGATGGTTAGATCCTAGAATATTTTCTTATATTTTAATAGTAGTAGAGGGAAGAGCTGTCCCTTGATTAAAAGATAATCTTATATTAAAAGATAATCTTATACATGTACTTCAAGATTGGTTCAATCATATACCAGCTATGTGCTAAAATAAAAGTGAGAGCCATGCGTTAAAAGTGAGAGGTTGTTTTCGAAGGGTCATCTCTTATAGGATTGTCTCTTGCTAATTCGTACCATCGGAGGACGCCTAAGCATTGTGCAGTTCCAACTTCCAAGGACGGCAAACCGATTATCAAGATCAAGCAGAGAGGAAATCGGATAACAGATACCGAAGCCGTCACTGCACTGCTCCCAAGCAAGCATCATCTCGGCTGCAGCAACATTCATTCAATGCCTGTCGTGAGGCGTGACACCACAGAGACATTCGTGCCCAAGATCTCGGCATCGTCGCATCGCTGTCTTCTCTCTACTGCTAATCTGAAGAAACCCCCCTCCAAAATATACACACACCCTGCCTGATGCGCTGTGGCATCTGCGGAAATATGGATCCCCGCGCCCTTTTCCAGCAAAAGCAGCAGCAGCCCCTCCCAAAAGTTTTACTTTAAGCAAAAGTTGATGGGAGTACGGGAACTGATTAAACCCCTCCAAAAGAGCCTGATTAAAGCCTTAACCCCGCACATAATCTGTAAAGCTAAGTGTGTCGCGGTCGGTCAGCTAGGCCAGGTGCCCGTGGTGACCATGACCACCACCAGGCAGCGCTCCGACAGCAGCAGCAGCCTTGTTCTCCGCGGCCGCCTTCGCCATCCCCGCCGCCACGGACCAGAGGTCGGCGCCGTTGCCGTGGCCGTGGCCGTGAACGCCGCCGGCGACATGCTCCGTGCACGCGATCGGCACCAGGCACAGCCCCCGGCTCCTCAGGTCGCTCGTCGGCCGCGGCGGCTCCACCACCGTCCCGGCCGCGCTCTCCGGCGCCTGCCACAATGCAGCAGCAGAGTACGAGCACAGCTGTTAATAAAAAGTTCATAATTACTGGAGGTAATTAGGCTTTCTGAACGAAAGAAACACACTACTCCCAGTTCGGCTTGGAGTGCGGTGCTTACCGGAGCGTGCGCCGAGACCGGCTGGCGCTGCTGCATGTACGGCGAGCTCAGAGCCTGACACGAAGAAAAGCGACCAGAGCCAGTAAGTACCCAACAGTGCGTGTACCAGGCTACCAGCTACCAGACCAGCAGCCATCACAGTGCACGCCGGCGCGTACACGCATAAGATACAGACATTACTGCACTGGGAAACGTAGGCATGGCAGGAAACCAAGCATGGTGCACCGCGCTTGTTTGTATGTATCTACGTTGACACGAGCACATTGACACATTGTACAGACTAGAGAGAGAGAGAGAGAGAGAGAGTAGGAAACAGCGCACCTGAACCTGGTCGTGCAGGAAGCGTATGTATCCGAGCGCCTCGTGCAGAACGGAGGCGGTATCAGACTGGCAGCGGCAAAGCAGGACCGGGTCCATGCAGTTTACATCAACCCGTCAGTCAAAGGTCAAAAAAGAGGCGACAGGGTTAGGTTAATCAGACTGCCCTAATTAACTGCTGCTGTTACTACTAGTAGTACTCCTAGCATGTTGCATGCAAACAAGAGGACCGTACGGTGCCTTCATCTACGCATTGGTGACTGCTCATGCGTATCAATGTATGGCTCTCTGACCACTTCCTCTGGTTGCCTCAGAGTAGATATGTCAGGAAGCACTGGCAATCTGTGTTGCGCTGAGCAGCCTGCTTGCTTCTGCTGGTGTTACTCCCAACTCCCAACTTTGACACTATGCAAAAAGAAGATTCCCCATCACATCAAACTTGCGGTACATGCATGGAGTACTAAATGTAGATGAAATTAAAAACTAATTGCACAGTTTTGTTGTACTTTGCGAGACGAATCTTTTGAGCCTAATTAGTCAATATTTGGACAATAATTCACAAATACAAACGAAACGCTACAGTGTGCTACAGTGCTGTAACAGTAATTTGGCACCTCCCAAATTCCCTAACTAAACAAGGCCTTACAGCAGGATAAAGGAGGGTTAAAGTAAACAGATCGCAGCTACGGTCCCGCAGTTAATTCAGTTGTTACGACGCTTGCACTATCAAGGAAACGCGGAAAGGCAAGTGCAGGGAGCGAGTAAAGAGCGTATCGCCAAAAGCCTGAAGCTTTTGCCTTTTTCACTTTCTTTACCTTTCCGAATGGAGAAACCAGCTGCTGCAGAGCTATGATCCTCTCCCCGAGCTTCTCCTTCCTCACCTAACAAAAGTGAAGTTATTAATTTTTGACCCAACGAACTGACTGATTTGCAGAACAAGAACAGCTCACTAATTTTCTGAACCAAGGAAGAGCAGCTCACTAATTTGGTCTGCTGATCAAAGTGCCAGATTGGACCACAGTTGATTAGCACACCGTACTACTGGCACTCAACTCAAGCAGAGGGAAAGCACTAACCCTGGGCCTCTTGTTCGTAGCAGCAGTAGTAGCAACAGCAGCAGGCGCAGCCTTTCTTTGACCACTGCTTCTCGATCCCTTCTTCTGCACAAGAACAAACCCAACCAATAATCAACCAAGCAGGAAATTTTGTTAGAGTATAATACAGAACTTGCAGTGAGAATCATCCATGAACCGTGCAAAGGCCAACAGAAACACCATCCGAACCATCACTTGACAATGCAAGAAATCATCAGGCTTTTTCCTCAAAGAAGGCGTAAAGAAACGATCAGGTTCGCCGTAGCAACAGTTGCCTCAAGACTGAAAACGCACCTTGAAAGCCTGTGGCTTTGGGCTGGAGATGGCCGAGACTGTTGTCGCCGGCGGCGAGGACGACATGGAGGAGATGGAGGAGGAGCACTCCGTGGTTGGGCTTGACTTCTGCGGAACAGGAACAGCCATCGGAATCGCCTGATCACCGCCGTAGTACTGCAAGCCAAAGATGCCATCACCACCATGGTACTGCCCTTGGCCGGCGAAGCTCAGCATCTGGTGATAAGCCGGAGCCAGGTCGAGGTAGGAGGAGCAGGTAGGAGACGACGCGGCGGCGGGAGTGGCACTGGTGGTCGTGGCGGTGGAGACGACGCTGGAAGAGAAGTAGGAGGAAGGGGACATGCACAGCAAGTAGTCCTCTCCTCCGAGACCGAGCAAGTCCATGTAGCCTCGCCCTCCCGCCTCCGCGACGATCTCCTCTTCCTTCACCATGGTCACCGGCACTGCAGCAGGGGAGATGACGAGTCACGAACAAGGATGTGGGATGTGGCAACAAGATGGATGGCGATTTCAGATGCAAGAAGAAAGGGGAGAGACGATTGGTACCAGTCGGGGCGCTCTGTTCCGGTCAAAGAAGTTTCGCGCCTTGTAGCCTTCTGCCACAGCTCTGTGTCTCTGAGCTCCGTGTCTCTGTGCTCAGATTCATACACACTTGAACACGCCTCCACTTTTGAGGGGTTTTGGGAGAGCTGCACAAGATTGGAGAGAGACGGGGCGAGCTCAGATCAGATGGAAGGGGACCATGAGTCCATGAGTCGTCTGTGCTTGTTCGTTTCCTATCTATAGGCAACAACAATCTATTGACCACTGTGTACAAGAGAGCAGCACAAACACAAGGTTGGAGTGAAGGAAGCCGGATGTGGGACCAGATTGTCAGTGGAACATGCCAAACCGTAAATATTTTCTTTTGTTTGGAAAAAGAACCATAAATGATCTCGAGAAAACATACCAAACCATGAATTGCATAATTATGCAAACATGAGTTGGGTTAGTGCACTTGATATAGTGTACTATCTCAACTCATGGACCATGCTTATGTACTTATTTCCCTTCTGACGACATGTGGGTAAAACGACGTGAAAGAAATCAAAAGTTGGGCTGGTTCTGGCTTTCGGTTTTTGTTTGGCTAAAAGCAGCAAAATGTTAGATTTTTCTAGATCCATGCAAACAATGGCTGCAATTATACAACATATCAAGATAAGATTGAATATGTACACTAGTATCTGGTAGTATTGAACACACACAGCAAAATAGTTACCCTTGGAAATAAAACCTACAAAACTTGAAAAAAAAATGCTATCAGCAGTACAATGTTATTTTAACAATAAAAATGCTACAAAATTTTACTTCCGATCAAGATCAACGCAGACAGCATCACAGCGGTACATTGCTATTTTAACATTTTTTTTTTGTATGGCAGCAAAATCGCTGCAACATCTTGAGCCTTGAGGTACGGGAGGTATGGCAATGGCATTTGTGAACGCTGCATGAAACCACCAGCTCCCTCTAGGCAAGCGTAGCCGCCGTGGCTTTATTCACGAGTTTGTGCAATTTGTGCCTGTTGGCTGTGCGTAGAGGAGGCGATTAGGTGCACAGATATGTCTGGTTTCTGGTCGGTCGTTTAACCCTAGCCTTGTCCCCGCATCGCCGCCTACGCGACAGACCAACGACCGCGATGCGCAGCGGGCCCACATGGGAGACATGTTTGCGTAGGACTTGTCGTTTCCCTTTTTTCTTGCTGGGACTTCGCTCTCTCCCTTACCTGTGATTCTCGGGCGGGCCGAACCCCAGGTGGGCTCGAAGTGCTCATGGGCTTCTTTCTTCTCTCTCTCTCTCTCTCTCTTCCTTCTCTCACGTGTGCATCCTACAACAGGGCTGGCTGGCTGGTTTGTTTATTCGGGCCTCGGATACTGTGGGGTCAAATCCGACATGCCGAGAAGCCCTAGAAGAAGGCGTGGCTTGGCTTGTCGCGTGTCCTGTACCTGCGTACATCCAAGTTCCAACCTCGCGTGCGTCGGCTTGTCGCGCCTCTTCATACAATCGTACGTGATGAAGGCGTATGGTACAACCAGTGTACATCTACCAGGACAACGTGGTTTATATAAAAGAGATGGTTTTGGAAGCCTCAATGGCCATACCCAAGAGCTCCTCGACATTGACAACTAGGAAAGGGCAAAGGAACAGGAGGCATCTACAGTTGCTTTCTAGCGTAGGACGAACGGCTCAGGACCTTCTGTTCTGTGTAGGCATCTCGTGCTAGCTACATGAGTAAAGAAACGGTGCAAGAATCAGATGGATGGTTGGAACGAAGCCGGAGGTCATCCGTGATCCGTCAGACCAACCAGTACCAAACGAAAAAGGATCACTGCAGCATGCAAGGAAATGCAAACTGGTACTTGGACTGACGGGTGATGAGAAAGAATGAAAGATACGCATACCCAGATGAGCGCATAGTCAAATCCTTGGTCAGATCAGAAGGACGGGTCTTTAGGATCCTTGCTCCGTAGCTCCTACGACTTGTGCTTGCCTAAGGGGGTGTTTGGGAGGAGGGAGCTAAATTTTAGCCCTGTCACATCGGATGTTCGGATGTTAATTAGGAGGACTAAACATAAGCTAATTACAAAACTAATTACAGAACCCCTATGCTAAATCGCGAGACGAATCTATTAAGCCTAATTAATCCATCATTAGTGAATGGTTACTGTAGCATCACATTGTCAAATCATAGACTAATTAGGCTTAATAGATTCGTCTCGCGATTTAGCCTAGGGGTTGTGTAATTAGTTTTGTAATTAGTCTAGATTTAATACTCCTAATTAGTGTCCAAACATTCGATGTGACGGGGGCTAAAATTTAGCCCCCTCCTCCCAAACTGAGGCCGCAAATTCCAAATTCGACGTGTCCTTGCCATGAGGAAACGCGATGCACAGGAGCCTGGAAAAGAAAAACACGCAAGATCCAAAATTAACAAACTTTCAGAGGATGACTTCACGTCCTAACAGTTTTTCGCTTGGTTGGCCATTTAAAACCGGTTTTGGACATTAGACAGGCTACAAGCGCGAGGTTGGGCAAATTCAGGACGCTGGCCCCTATGCAGACAAGAACAGGAGTTAGGCTGCCATTTGTTCGCGAAGTGCCACTTCACCGAGCAAATCTGAAACGAGATAGCGACGTGGGTGACCAATGACGACCTCCGACCCACGAACTGGTCGCTGCAGTTTTCTATCCACCAATGGTGGACAAACCTAGCGGACTCCGCGAGTGAATACCGACGCGGCCTCAAATCCCTTATCTTCCTCGTATGCTGGGTTATTTGGAAGGAACGCAATGCAAGGATTTTCGATCGTCAAGAATCTACGTCACAGCAAATCACACAAACCATCAAGAATGAAGCCTCTATGTGGATCGCGACGGGGGCAAAACACTTTGCAGCTCTACCACGGTGTAGTTAGGACAGCTGCCGGCGCACTTCAATACGTTTTCTTCTTAAGTATGAGCGCTTTTCCACACCTTTGTGAAGCGTTGTAAATGTTGACTTTGTTTGCACCCATCTAGACTATCCTCTTTTTAATATAACGGCGCTCCCCTGCCGCCGGTTCGTTAAAAAAAAACTTCACGTCCTAATGTGGGCCTACTCACGGCGAATGAGTATTTCAAGCGATGGAAGAACACCAGTTGAGATTTGAGTCAAACACTTCTTTTTTTCAGCCATCCACCTTCGCATTCGTCATCACTGACTCGCGTATCACGGTATCAGGTAGGTGATTTACAAGCTTTGTTAACTACTTAACTCCAAAGGCCTGTTCACCATAGAAGCCAAATAGTACTTTGCAGCATCCTTACTGCAAGATGCTTCTGCAGGCTGAGCTGTTAACATCATAACAGTCAAATAAGGGCCCATTAATCAGTTAGCGAAAAACATATAGTACAAATCAGATTCGTTTCTTCCGATACAAACAGCCAAAAATATAGATAAATTTGAAATCCTGAATATATAAGCCTGGAATCAATCATAATCTGTTCGTACCTCTTAGTCATCATTTGTTAGGACGCAAACGGTTTGGGTTGGCTGCGACATAATAGAAAATACTAAGGGCCTGTTTGGTAGGGCTTATTGGACGGCTTCTCGAGCGGCTTCTGGAGAAGCCGTACCAAACGCCCTTCCAAAAAACGGCTTCTCTCGCGAAGCACCCGTGAAGCCGTTTTCCAATTTGTACTGGGGAGGAGAAGCCCAAAAAACCAGCTCCCCGCGGCTTCCCCTCCATCCGCGCCCCCCATGTTACCAAATTACCCTTCGACTTCGGCAAAATTACACCGAATTGCCACCGCCTCCTTTTCCTTTCTTCCTCTCGCGAACCGTTCCTTTCTCTTCTTCTGGTAGCGCCTCCTCCGGTCTGGTCTGGCGGCGGCCGGCATGGACCCTCCTCCGGCGGCGGGAAACTTGGATCCGGCGGTCGAAAGGGGTAGATTCGGTGGTGGGCTCCAAGATGCGCCAAGCGGAGGGTCCAACGGCGCGCCGTATGTGTCCGGCGGAGGGGCTGGCGGCGCCCCGTTCTTGTGGCCGGGAGGCCCGCCGACGGGTCCCCTGGGTGCCCTCCTGGCCGCCGCGGGAGTGCCTCCCGGCATGGTGGCGGGCGCATGGCCTGGAGGCGCAGCAACCGCGGCGGGCCAGCCACCGGCGCAGCAACCGGCCATCCCAGCCGCGGCGGGCCTGGCCGCCGGCGCGTGGCCCGGCATCCCCGGCGCATGGCCCGGCGTCCCCAGCGCGGGGCCATCAGCTTCCCAGGCCTCCGGCATCCCCAACGCCGCCATGCCCGGAGGATGGCCGGAGTGGTGGGCCGGAGCAGCGGCGGCGGCTCTAGGGCCGGATTGGCTCCGTGCCGATCCTCAACAGGAGACAGCTTCACAGGAGGTTGGAGGCAATGACGAGCGGCTGCCGGTTCGGGTCACCTCTGGTCCAGTTCGGAGCTCCTCAACTCGTCGGCGAGGTACCCGCGCACCTAGGCCACCACCGGCGGCTAGGACAGCTACTGCTCCTGCATCTGTGGACGTCGACCTCACCGATCCAAGGTAAGAACATATGATCCAATTAAAGTGATTTCCTTGTTTGAGCCATTGTGATTGCTGTTGTGATTGTTGAAGCCATTGTGATTGCTGTTGTGTTTGAGCTCAAGCCATTGTCTTGCTGTTGTCCTTAGAAAGAAGAACATGCGTGACGCATTTGCTATCTGGGACATTTTGTTGTGAACTGTGGTGTGTATTTGGATTTTTAAAGTTTTGCTTGCTATCTGGGGTGCCAGGCATGCATCAGCTGCTGGCCATTGCCTTGCATGGTCATGAAATGTGTTTTCTTTAGGGAACTGCATGCCCATTCTTGGATTCAGCATCCTTCAGTCCTTGTGGTATATTATTATCCTTCAGTCATATGCCCTAAGCAATATGCATGTAGCTAGATAACAAGATACACTAGAGTGACAGGCGACATGCCAATCTTCTGTGTGACCACTTTCACTCATTTGCATCCTGGTTTAATAAATGTCTAAGAGTCAAAAATGGCTCCTCGCAAATGTTCCATATATGATATATCATATATGTATATTACTTCATATCATAGCATATTAGTAGATCATTAGCATATCGCAATGTTTCATATCATTGCTTTTGCAGACAGCAATGTAGTAGTACCTGTGCATTGTTATTTCCCAGCTAATTGAAGGTGCGTGGTACGGTGTCTATCATCCACTCTTATGTTGAAGGTGCGTGGCTTGTCGTGGGGTTTGAGAGCCAGAGAAGTTCTAGTCAGAAGTTGAAGACTTGTTCCCCATCAGGATTAGGTACATTGGTCGGAGTGGCAAAGCGACACAAAATGTTCTTGGTATTGTTGATTTCGACATGAGGTTCACTTATGCATCTATTGGTCAGCCCGGGTCTATGCATGATACTAATGTTCTCTTCCATGCACTTCGACATGATCACTCTACCTTTCCACACCCCCCTCTAGGTATGTCGGATCACCTACCTTATCTTTTCTCATGTCTATACATGAATGCGCGTGGCTCACAACCTTCATTTTTTTACATGTGTATTTAGGAAAGTATTATATGGTTGATGCCGGGTACCCAAATAGACCTGGATACTTGGCACCATACAAGGGTGAAAGGTATCATGTGCCAGATTGGAGGAGAGGTCCTGCTCCAAATGGTGAGCAAGAACATTTTAACCATTTGCATTCAAGTATTCGCAATGTGGTAGAGCGCTCTTTTGGTGTGTGGAAAATGAAGTGGAGAATCCTTCTCAAGATGCCGAGTTACCCAATGGAGAAGCAAATGATGATAGTTGCCGCAACCATGTGTCTCCATAACTTCATTCGTGAAAACCACACACAAGATAAGGATTTCCGCAAATGCGATCGGAATCCCGATTATATGCCCACTATACCTTCAAGATATAGGAAGCACTATGTCTCTCAAGATGCTGGAGATACATCCAACATGGAAACAGATGATCGGACCATGGATAAATTCCGAGATGATCTTGCTAGAGCAATCTTCCTTTCTAGATCATCTTGAGTATGTCAGTTAGCTTATATGGTTGCATGCTATGTAAGGATGGTAGCTATTATTTATGAACCGTGATGAATTCAAATATTAAAAAAAAATCAGCTGAATTTTTTTGAGAGAAATACAGGAGTAGCAATTAAAATATTTATGAAACGTGATGAACCGTGATGAACCGTGAGAATTTTTTTGAACCTGGATGCGACATTCGCTAGTAATCTATTTATGAACCGTGATTATCTATTTTCATCTATTAAAAAAAATCCATATAGTTAAGGGCATCTATGACATTTGATTTATCAAAGCCATTCCTAAAAATACAGGAGAAGCCGTTTTGCCAAACACTTTTCAGAATGGCTTCAACTTCACCAGAGAAGCTGTTTCACCAGAGCAGCCACAGCCGCAGCCGTTTCAGCCACAGCCACAGCCCTACCAAACAGGCCCTAAGTACATCACAACCCAGACACATGATATGAGAATTATAGTATGCTATGAGTCATGAGATACCAAAAACAAAAGGACAATCGGTATGCTGCTCGTGAAGGGTGCTTGTGGAATGAGAGCGAGGTCGCACGGATAACAAGAACATGCCTGTGCATGTGTGTTCAGGTCGCAGAAGGTGGCCTACCTTCATTTGATTTTATCAAGCCTAACTTGTCTCCTTTTGTGCATGTATGGCCCAACAGATCACGGGTTCCCCATTCCTTTCTTGCCTACCTGGCTTGTAATTGGGCAAAGGATAAATAACAGCTGCTGGTCTCTTCCTTTTTTTAATTAGATCCAAAAGTTAACCCAGCTTTGTTTGTTACAGAAAGAGACAGCACAGGAAGAGATGCACTCTGCAGTCCAGTTCACAAATTCACATTCACTGCACATAACTATAAGATAGTACCCCTGTTGATCTCATTACCAAAGCACCTATCAGAACAGGTAACTTGTTAACTTAGGTAAGGATGGGCCCGAAATACTCCAGTTCAACTTGTTAACTTACAGTTCGAGCTAGACAAACTGAACAATTAATTAATTAAGTTGTACTGAAGTGGATACATGCATCGATCCGTGCCCATAGGAACAGGAAACTTAAAAAAGGCGGAGTAACCCAACATCTCAAGGGACATCACATCGGTTTTGGATAGCATAAAAAAACTGAAATATTGAGAAACACAGTTTGGAATATGGTGAAAAAAAATCACAAATGCTACAGCAATTTCTAACTTAGCAAAGCTTAAAGACACATACTAGCATTAACAGTAGTAAGGCATGCTCGCTTTTGTTTGTGAAGAAACGTTAACAACAAAGAGAATTAATTTTTTTTGAAAAGTAACAATAAAGAGAATACCCATGGCACAACCCCAACTGGGCTTTGGTTTGTGGTCCAGGAAATCTGGAAGGCCCTAATCAGACAAACAATGGGCCTACACTGAGCCTGCAAATTCCATTGTTGTACAACGCAGCCATGCTAGGTACATGTGGTCAAACTACACTACGACAGACGTGCACCCCATGTTCAGGATCGCAGATCACACTTCTATTTTCTTTATTTATTTAAAACATGATAAAAAAAAGAATGAAAGGAAGGCTTTGACTAAACAATTGAATGGTTCGTATTCCTTTTCAAAGAAGCAATAATAAATGGATTGTAGCAGCTGAAGTTATTGGTGTGCCACTAATAAGCTGGTCAAACAAAGATATGTGAGCAGAGAAATGGAGAGCCACTTACGTGATCTACAGCTGCAGCTGTCCAACATGAAATCGGACATTATTTTGGACCAAAGTCACAAAGGTGCACCCTGTCTAGTTCAGCACATATAAATAAAATCAGAATGCCAAATACTCTTTGTTAGACCATAATAATCGATCATGAACAGGCAGATGGCTAATGACTTGGGTTGCATGATTTGCTGGAATAATGTCTGCATGACAAGGAACAAAATGAAAAAAAAGAAGAAGATGATGCTATCCAAGGCATTCCACAGGAAGATCAAGTTTGTGATTCCTGAAAGATATGCAAGCATAGTAACAAAGATAATTGTGTTGGGTTAGCGATGTCGATACAGAAGTAATGGGACACTAAATTTTAGGATAATAATAGCCATCCCTTATAACTGTGTTTGACAAACTAACCTTGTTTTCCAAAGCGACAATTTGATTTGTGATTACTTAAGCCATTAGCTGGGGGCCACAGCCAAGTACCAACCGGTGATTATATTGATTAGTTTTTGTCCTATTACCCTACAACAAACATCACAAGAAAAGAGCTCTCAGATTCCAAATCTTAACCTACTTGAAACAAACCAACACGATACAGCTAACTTTTAAGAAAACTAATGAGAGCAATACCTAGACAGCTCTACTTGAATTATTCCAGCCACAGTATATTGCAGCTATTGGCCTGTAGGCTCCCTTTTCAAAACACATTTAAACATCTACATGCCATCTGTATGAGCTCCGAAAAGAATATTGACGATAATGGTCAGTAACTGATTCAACATGATATTTTGGTAACAACCTGATCCATCTGGACGTGCACTCAACCAATACCATATATCTCAGTAATCAATCAATCCATTCCCTCCAAAAGCCAACCAAAGACCTCAGTCATCCCTGAATCCTTTCCCTCTTCTTCAATCCAGAGACCACTTTCCTCCCCCATGAGAAGGCACCACAAAGTTTTTGCTACATGCTAGTGCTTCTGATGCCAACATCAACAAAGATGGCCAGAAGCATGCTTGAGAGGAAGAGAGTACCAAAGTTCATCATCCTCTCCATCCTTGCCATTATCAGTATAACCAGCACCAATGCAATTGCATCACCGAAGGATTCATTTGTACCTCGAGACAACTACCTCATTAGCTGTGGAGCATCTGGTTCTGTGCAGCTTGATGATGGCAGGACATTCCGTTCTGATCCAGAGTCGGCATCGTTTCTGTCCACCCCAGTGGACATCAAGATCACTGCTAACAATTATCCGGCTGCTGCTTCACCATTATCCCCACTCTATCTGTCAGCAAGAGTTTTTTCGGATGTCTCAACTTATAGTTTCTTTGTCTCGCAGCCTGGTCGCCATTGGATCCGTCTCTACTTCTTACCTATCCCTGACAAACAATACAACCTCACCACAGCTACATTCTCTGTGTTCACTGACAATATGGTTCTTCTCCATGACTTCTCCATCATTGCCAGTCCCCCAAATCCTGTCCTTCGGGAGTATATTGTCGTAACCCAGGGAGACAACTTGAAGATCATTTTCACCCCAAAAAAGGACTCAATAGCATTCATCAATGCTATTGAGGTTGTCTCTGCACCACCCAGCCTAATTCCAAATACCACCAACAGCCTGCCTCCCCAGGAACAATTTGACATCTCCAACAATGCATTGCAGGTAGTCTACCGGCTGAACATGGGAGGTGCACTCGTGACAGCCTTCAATGACACACTGGGCAGGATCTGGTTACCAGATGCACCTTTTTTGAAGCTTGAGGCAGCAGCAAAAGCAGCTTGGGTTCCTCCTAGAACCATCAAGTATCCTGATGACAAGACCATCACACCACTCATTGCTCCAGCATTCATCTACTCAACAGCACAGCAGACTGCCTCGACAAATACCTCGCAAGCAAGATTCAACATAACTTGGGAAATGGAAGCAGAGCCAGGATTCAAGTACCTCATCCGCCTACATTTCTGTGATATTATAAGCAAGGCACTCAATAGCCTCTACTTCAATGTCTACATAAATGGCATGATGGGTGTGTCCAACCTCGACCTCTCAAGCTTGACAATGGGGCTTGCAGTAGCCTACTACCAGGACTTTACTGTGGACTCATCCAGCATCATCAACTCCACCCTTCTAGTGCAGGTTGGCCCGAGCACTACCGACTCCAGCAACACTGATGCCATCCTTAATGGACTTGAAGTCATGAAGATAAGCAACCAAGCAAACAGCTTAGATGGCCTTTTTTCACCAAAAACAAGCTCACAACTTGGTAAGAGGACACTAACCGGCATAGGTCTTGCTTTGGCAGTGATTGCAGCTGCATTGGCCATGGTAATATGCTGCAGGCGAAACCGAAGGCCAGAATGGCAGAAGACAAATAGCTTCCATTCTTGGTTCCTTCCACTCAACTCCAGCCAATCAAGCTTCATGAGCAGCTGCAGCAGGCTCTCCAGAAATCGCTTTGGCTCCACAAGGACCAAGAGTGGTTTTTCGAGCCTGTTTGCATCTAGTGCTTATGGACTAGGCCGCTATTTCACCTTCGCTGAAATTCAGAAAGCCACAAAAAACTTTGAAGAAAAGGATGTCCTTGGTGTTGGTGGTTTTGGAAAAGTTTATCTTGGTGTTCTTGAGGATGGCACAAAGCTGGCTATCAAGCGAGGCAATCCATCTTCTGATCAAGGTATGAATGAGTTCCTGACTGAAATTCAAATGTTGTCAAAGCTACGTCACCGACACCTGGTTTCACTCATTGGTTGCTGTGATGAGAATAATGAGATGATCCTGGTTTATGAGTTCATGTCAAATGGTCCATTGAGGGATCATCTCTATGGTGGTACGAACCTGAAGCCTCTCTCTTGGAAGCAACGCCTAGAAATTAGCATTGGGGCGGCAAAGGGCCTGCATTATCTTCATACAGGTGCAGCTCAGGGCATAATTCACCGTGATGTCAAGACTACCAACATTCTCCTTGATGAAAATTTTGTGGCCAAGGTTGCTGATTTTGGCCTATCAAAAGCTGCTCCATCCCTTGAGCAAACCCATGTCAGCACTGCTGTCAAAGGAAGCTTTGGCTACCTTGATCCAGAGTACTTCAGACGTCAACAGCTAACGGAGAAATCAGATGTATACTCTTTTGGGGTGGTACTCTTTGAGGTGTTGTGTGCAAGGCCAGCCATCAACCCAGCACTTCCAAGAGACCAAGTGAACCTCGCAGAATGGGCCCTTACATGGTACCGCAAGGGAGAGCTTAATAAAATAATTGATCCTCACATTGCAGGACAAATCAGGCCTGATTCACTTGAGATGTTTGCTGAGGCTGCTGAGAAATGCCTTGCTGACTATGGAGTTGACCGTCCATCAATGGGAGACGTTTTGTGGAAACTTGAATTTGCCTTGCAACTTCAAGAAAAGGGTGATGTTGTTGATGGAACCAGCAATGGGATCCCAATGAAGAGCTTCAATGCTTCAAGCTTAGATGACATGGAGAAACCTAGCAGTGCAATGCCGCCTGTTCAAGGAAGATAACAGTATCGTTGCACCACCAAAATCTGCAACTATCATAATGCAGTATTGCATTTTTATTGTCCATTCAGGGAAAATGATGCAGGCTCCTGACATAAAGCCATACATTATTTTTGTTTCTACTTTGAACATCTAGTTGTTGTGTAGTATCATTAAGGTTATATCAGATGAAATAGAGAGCATTGCGGAGCTGTTTGTAAACTAAACTGTAACATCGGATTCTTAATTTTAATTATTCTTGGAGATAAAGTAATTCCTTTGTCTACTGGACTTAATTCCCTGTATCATACATACCCTACTGCACCACATAAAAAATGTTGGGCCAAAAGGCACATCCTAATGCGCCACAATTTCTTAGGTAGTAAGAGGCATTTAAAAGCATGGTGATATGTTTGCATCATGCAGCCCTATCAGGTTGCCGTAGCTTAAAAGATATTATTGTAATTATTATGTACGACTTAATGAATAGCACTTATTACAGATCTTCACAACAAATTGAAAAATATGTATAGGATATACATTTCAGATAATATTTCATTAGACTGAATGGCTTACAAGGAAAGGATCATACCTTGTCTGTACCAGTTAACTTGGACAAGCAAGAACACCATGAATCAGTACATCAAAGAGCGCGATCATCTGCCAATGTTGAACTTCGAACCAGATACTGAGAGGGATTGGGGATATGCACTGCTTTTGATAGCTATTTTAAATGTCACACTAGTAAAAACAATCAGCCTGCAAATAACACAATGAGCTACACCAAAAAAGGGTAGTTTGGAGTTACTGTTGTTTGATCAATCACTTAATTATATATTACGTGCAGCCAAAGGAGCTCAATTGATTGCATAAGGTTGGTCTAAGTGTGGCAAACATGACTAAAATATTTTTACAATGATGTGGATTTTACTAGGGAAGGCATAATTTTTTTTTAGAAAAAAAGGTGATACAATTGGAGGTTTGTGAATGGAAAATAAAATACTGACTTACATACAGATAAATACAGAAATATTGTACAAAGTGGCACTGATGTTTCAGACAGAATTATGGTGCCACACAAAAGTAGTTGTTGATATGATGCCACTGCATTCAAATATTTTAGAAAAGAACATCTAGTAATATAAACAAACATTGCAACATTCAATTGCTAGTGGTTCTTTTCTTTCTTTCTGAAGCACAAGTAGTCAACAAAATGCTACTTCTGAGGCATTTCAATGAAGCTCAGAAATGTTCGGTTGCCATTAGAACCAGGACTGGGTACCATACTCAATGTCTCCATGTATGAGCGAGAAATGAGATGAAAGAAAGTCAAGAAACTAAAGAACATGGGGCATCTAGCAATTTCTGTCCCTCGATGCTCTACCATCAAAGAAACTAGACAGATCTCAGGAAGCTATTACAATAGAATCTAAAGGCAACAATACGAGAGTTGTTACAGCCTAGACTAAGGATGCAAAGGCTATCTTCTGTAGATATACTTCGAGAGGGGAAAACTAACACTCCTGGCAACCTGTAAATAATATGACAAAGAAATCACAAAATGATCATAACACAACCAGTGTCATACAGATGAATCTTACAAGGAGCTAACCTTGAGAGCTAAATCTTCATCAATGTTAGATCGATATCTAGCTGAGCCTTCTAGTGGGCAGCTCCGGCTTTTGGAGAGGAAATTCGAATTGCACAGTGTTGACAATTGCAAAAGAACATCTGACATCAAACCAGTCATTCCACTTCCATTCATCATACTATCAGGACATTCAACATCATTGAGAGCATCTTCTGACACTGATGTAATGCACTGAAATATAGCCAAGAGCCTCTCAAGAGGAAATGTACCAGGGCCTTTCATAAGCATCTCTTCAACCATGGTGTCCTTCATATTCATCGAGGCCTGAGAGCTCCTATACCAAGAACAATGATGTAAGCATTTAATAACTGATAAGATAATTAAAATTTTGGCAAGTCAAGAGATGACATCAGGTGGCATACTTTCTCTTGCGCCTATGATTATCCGACCCTCCAGTTGAATCGAACAAAGCTGCATCAAGAGTAGCCGGGTTCCTTGAAGCCAGGAAAGCTGACAATAGCAAGTATTTCGCAGAAACAGACATGTGAAACTCCAATTCAGTTGACAAACTATCTCTACTGCCGAACTGCCTTTTAGTGCTGGCCTTCCCACCAGAATTGCCATCCTTGAATTGATCCACAGAAGCCCTCATGGGAACACTGAATGTCTCGTTCAAAGCAACAGCCAAATGTGGTTGAATATGTTCAAACAACCTCCTCTTAATGCTCTCATCCGGAACTGCCTCCAAATCCCCTAGTGGTTCACAATACCTCCTGAAAAGTGGCTCCAGTGCAGCCCCCAATTCATCAACCCTCCTTGTTACCCGGAATAATGGCGTCAGCGCCACACTGCCAAGCAACAAGAGGAATGGAAAAAAAAATAGCACGATTTAGTAATCCCAATCCAACCATGCTGCTGAGGCATTACCAAACCATGCCAAATATACTGCTTGCTATTTGATTCTACCCGGGATCAAATTAACACAAAGCCAGAATTATGATGCATCCCTTACCTAAGGAATGATGC
>NC_028458.1:5043002-5050004 GCF_000263155.2 Setaria italica
TCTGGATCCACTGGCGCCAGTGGCTCCCCGGCATCGCTGGATTGGTACCTTCCTTTGGCCATTTTGCATCTTACGATCTCATAGTTTCTCTCTGGATACATGGTTCCATCCTTATTCCTTGTGTTAGACATGTTTAATTTTAGTACAAATGATTCGGTTAACTGAAAGTGTTGATTTAGTTTAAACAGCAAACTGAAAATGTTGATTTAGTTGAAGGAACAAACTGAAAATATTGATTAATTCTGTAGTCTTTCTCTGAACAGAGCTCCGACGGTACAAAGAGAGGCGCCAAAGTGAGCTCCCTCTGGTTGTTGCTCTTCACAGAACTGGGGACTGCAGCATCTCCAAAGGACATTGTATCAGTAAGTTTACGACTTATTCCTTAAACTTGCAGCTTCCAGCTCATAGAATGGAACTATAATTACCATTCTCTGTCAAGGGTATGTTGTAAACCTCATCGTCCATCGTTAGGGATGCTTGTGTCAAAACAACAGACGACCCTTTAGTTTCATTTGCCACGGTAGCTGGGCAATGAAGTGTGACTAAACCTGTGATGTCAGTTGCAGAGGTGTTCGCACAATGTTCAGAGCTAGAGTCCAGGTAGACATTGAAGTCAAGCGATTCATCTTGTGAGAGTATGATTCAGTTAAGGATCTGCTTTGCGCAGTATTGTTCACATAACAAAATAACAAGGAAAATGCTTTTATGTTTTCTTCAAAAGAGAACTGAACTCATTCTAAAGATCATGAAATCTATGCTCAGCTTCTTAAAAATTCATCAGTGCAGCTGCTTTAGGATAAGCTTGTATGTGCAGTTCTCTTCTATTCGTCTTGTGTGTGAAAATGTTAATAAAATATTTCTGCAGAAGAAAATTTTCATCTGTGCTTGGAATGTTGGGAACCACTGCACATCTTTTCTGGGTTACTACTGATGCTGTGAAAAATGTTGAATTTTATTTGAAGGATAAGAAAGGTAGCTGCATTTAGAATGCGGAGAAAATATTTTTAGTTTCCTTATCCAGGAGGTACACATGCATTACCATTTGTTTTTAGTTGATTTCTGGAAAAAGAAAAGGAAACTAAAAAGATTTTCTACATCATCATGGTCTCCACCTGAAGCCCGTCGCTACGAGCTGCATAGAACTCCTGCAAGACGCAAGCACAACGAGGTAAGCATCAATTCCACCTCATTTGTGCACATTCTGATAAATCATATTTCCTATCTTGCATGTTGTCTTTGCTATTGCGTGTGTGCCATACAAACCTTGTAGTTAGGAAGGCATATAATTCAAACTTGCACACAGATGGATGCAGGCCGTGCCAACTAGGATGATAACACTACAAAAATATTCCTGGACCTCTGCATTGATGAGAAGAATAAGCTCAACTACAACAAAAAGGGCCTAACTAAGCTAGGTTGGCACAACCTGTACACAAATTTTAAACAACAGACGGGTAGGAAATATTCCTGCAAACAGAACAAATTTAATGCCTTTAAGAGGTAGTACAAGGATTGAAGAAAACTAAAGGACAAGAGTGGTACCGGGTGGAACAACAGTACCCGCACCATCGATTGCGATGATGAATGGTGGACAACCCGAATTGAGGTAACTACTTTTCATTCTAATAATTACTGCTTCCTATCATTTATCTTCTTGTTGGGGGGAAATATTAACGACCTCCTTATGCCCCTTAAACAAAGGTCATAAGGGCCTGGATCCACCTGCGGTGACAGTGACCTCCGCCGACTCGGCATGGACAGGGAGCATCCCACTTTGCTTCGCCCGACCCATGGTCCCAGGGTCGGACACGCCCGACCCCTCACCGCTAGGCTCCGCCTCGCCCGACCTATGGTCCTAGGGTCGGACACGCCCGACCCCTTGCCGCAAGGCTCCGCCTCGCCCGACCCCGGGCGCAGGGGTCGGACGCATCCAGGCCCACAAGACAAGGATCCGCCTCGCCCGAGGGCGGGCAGAGACCAGCAGACGAGGGCGCAAATCTTGTGGGCCCCCGCCAACCTCGCCATAAATGCGATGCGGCTCCGGTGCGCAGAAAGGTGCCCGCGCTCCTCGACGTGACTCGCCACAGTATTCGAGTGGTACACTGTAGCCACGATCGCACAGGCCACAACGGCACCGTCCTAATCCGCTGCCTCCCCTATTCGCTGTAGGGCACTCATTACCCACGCCCCCTAGCACAGAGGGAGCGCCGCCCGGTTTCGCGCTTGGTCCGGCGGCAGAGACGTGTCGGCTGCGCCTCCCGGTCAGCACGCAGGGCTACAGAGGTCAGCCGTCCTCCGCGACGTGCACGGCTGCGGCGCCCGGACATCATCGTCATCATGCATGACTACAGCGGTCGGACGCCACACACATCTCGCACGCTCGGCCACGACGGTCGACCAGCGGGTCATCGACAAGGCCCAACAACAGCCACCCCCGTCCGGCGGTCACGCCGATGGGAGACAGAGACTGGAAGGGAAGGCGGCGACCCCGGGGACTCGGTCCTTCCCCATGTGCTTTACTTGCTTATCTCTTTTACTTCTCCTGGCTCCTGGCTCAACTGTAACTCTCGTCTCTTCCTTGCGCTATAAAAGGAAGATTGGGGGGACCGAGCACGGGACAACTCTCAAGCCAACCAAACTCACACCCTCTCCTCACGAGCATCAGTGCACATCCAAGAGACTTAGGACAGCTTTCCTCTCTCGCCTGTTTGTAACCCCTACTGCAAACTCTGCACGAGTAACACGAGCTGCCTCTCATACTGGACGTAGGGCTATTCCTGCCCGAACCAGTCTAACCCTGTGTCCTCTCGTGCAAACCATCCGAGCCTTACGCGCATAAAAACAAATTCACTCGCCGTTGTCTTGACTCGTAATTCTTGACAACGACACTTCTGCTTTCAATGAGGTGACCTCGGATTGCCGTCATGCTTACATATTTCCTATTTATGACTTATAGGAGATTGAGGCAAACAAACATTTTCGTGGCAAAGCATTTCCATTCTATGATGAGTTAACCACACTTTTCGGGACAACGGACACAAAAGGCGGTCCAATGTTGTGTGTTGGTGAAATTGGAGATAGACCACCAAGTTCTGGAAGTGAAGGCAACCCTGACACTGCGGCAGATGCAAATGTTGCCTGGCTGGAGGACAATGTTGGACGATCTAGTGTGGGTCGTGTGTCGCAAAGGTGAGGAAAGGAGCATGTTGTTGACAGCCCACCACCCAAGAGAACTAAGAGCATGGAGTACTATGTCGAGCGCATATCCGAGAGCATGATGCAAAAGACTATGAATGAAAGAAATCTAATCAGCCGTGAGGAAGAGGAGGTTATGGAAATATTGCACCTTATAGAACAAGATGGTGTACCAAATGGGTCCGAGTTGTACTTCATAGCTACTGAGCTGTTTAGATCGCCAACCTAACGTGCATCTTATAGGAGCATTACCGCTGCAGAGAACCGAATTGCATAGCTCCGATGGACTTGGAATAATGTCAAGAGAAAAGTAGTACCGGTCCATGATTAGAAAGTCTTTTGCATCTACCTAGGAATGTATGTCCGTGTACTGTGACCATGGCATGGTGTGGCATCATGTCTCTAATGTGAATTATGTTATGTTAGACCTGGATTATTCATGCTACTAATCCATATAAATTTGTATCGTTGGTGCTGCTGTTGTTTTTAACATTTTGCAAATTATTGTGTACAACCTTCCAGTTCAGGTATACAATAACAGTATGTACTTAAATAGCTTAATAATTATGTATGTGTTTGACAGCAACATGTACTTGAATAGCTTAATAATTAGGTATGTGTTTGACAACATGATTTATTTTTCAGCCTCAAGGTATCCATGATGAATGAGGTAGCTCTCAACAAGTCAAGATCAAATGGATCCTAAAGGTACGCAATAAAATCATATTTTCAGATTTAATTACCTGGGATTTTGGAAAGAAAAGAAAAGATGGTATGCTTTTCATATGTTCGTCTTCGAACTAGCATATCTAGGCCTAACAAAGAATTAGATTCTTTTCAGATCGTTGATTGAATGAGCTGGGATCATTGGCAGTTGTTATGGTCTGAAAATGAAAGGAATGTCAAGCTCCGAAAATTCGAGCAACACCAGCACCTCACCAGCAAGGTTGAACGATGAGTGGTCTACCTGGTGGGATATGGGTGCAACCATTGGCGTGTTAGCTGTGTATGCATAGTCCACCTCAAGTGGATGTGGAGTGCAAGATGGTCCGTTGCACTTGCAGGAGTTGACTGGCCGTCAATGGGTTGCTATTAACCTTGCTGACAGTAAGAAGTGCTACAAAAATTTCTGTCTCCATCCATCTGCATTTCAGTTGTTGGATTTAATCTTAGTGTCCAACCATGGGCTAAAATCCACACGACAATGTGATTCAGTTGAGGCATTAGGGATGTTCCTGTGGGCATGTGGCACAAGACAATGCCAAAGACAAATGTCAGATAGATTCTGTAGGTCACTAGACACCGTGAGTCGGAAGTTCGGTGAAGTGTTAGATGCCGTGGTCTCTTTTGCATGTACTATTATTAGGCCAACAGATCCATTGTTCAGGTGTGTGCATCCTAGGTTGCATCAATTCTCACTATATTTTGATGGGTGTATAGGAGCTATAGATGGAACCCACATTTCGGTGTCAGTCCCTGAGCACGCACATGATGATTTTATTAATAGAAAGGGGTTCACCAGCCAGAATGTCTTGGCCGTTTGTGACATGGGCATGAGGTTCATATTTGTCGCTACCGGGAAGAAGGGTGTTGTGCATGACACTGTTGTTTTGAGGGAGGCTTTAAACCAAGCTGAGCATTTCTCTCACCCACCCCAAGGTGAGCTTATTTTGTTTGTAAGGTTTATAGTAACTAACATATGGGACTTCCATTCTAAATTGCTTTTTGTATAACAATGTCGATATGTAGGAAAGTACTATTTGGTGGATTCTGGTTACCCACTACGTGAGGGTTATATGGCACCATATCGCAAGGTCAGTTACCATTTATCGGAGTTTAATGCTAAATGTCCTGAGAATTTGAATGAAATTTTTAACTACCATCATTCGTGCCTTCGGAATCTTGTGGAATGGGCTTTTGGAGTGGTAAACAATAAGTGGCAAATTCTAAGAGGTA
Source organism: Setaria italica (assembly GCF_000263155.2). Taxonomy (NCBI): domain Eukaryota; kingdom Viridiplantae; phylum Streptophyta; class Magnoliopsida; order Poales; family Poaceae; genus Setaria; species Setaria italica. The sequence continues at coordinate 5,048,154 of NC_028458.1, forward strand.
TACCGTTATATACTATGGAGAAGTAATCAAAGATTATTGTTGCATGCTTTGTGCTACACGATTTTGCATTGGACAACAACAAACCTGGAATGGTTGGTACTGACATGTTTGGTCATGGCATCTACCTGATTAGGACTGGTGATGAAAATGACCCTGCATCAGATTAGTTAGTCGCTACTGCCAACGATGATATTAGTAAAGTTCGTGATTGGGTTGCAGTAGGACTTTATGGGTTGACATGATGGAGATATTTTCTCAATTTGCTAATTTGTTGTTATGAATGTAACCTATCAATTTTTTTCTAATTTGTTAGCACTGAAATGTTCTAATTGTATGCATATCATTTATTTTCTGCATGTTTGCATAAGCTATGGTAAATGGAGTTCATTTCAATTTATGGTTTCAAATGGTTGAATGTGAAATGAAAATGGCACATTATTGATCGCTTGTTTAAAGTACACAGCTAGCTGCCGTTGCTGCATGGCTACAGCTCATGCAGCAGCTGGTTCCTAGCTGTGCAGCCACTGTAGCAGCTGAATGGCTAGCTGCAACAATTGTAGCAGCTGAATGGCTGGCTCATAAGCTGCAGCAACAACCACATAAGCTGCAGCAACAGCGAGCTCAAGCGAACACACGGATATTTTCTTTCAAAATAGGATTATTTAATAAACTCGTTTTTTCTTTCTTTTTTTTATTTTCGTTTCAAAACAAATGCAAAGTTTACGGTCCTCGACATGCCCGGAATGCATGAAATTCCCGAACTATTTTCTACCAGCATTTTACCAACAACAAAACTGACAACCTATTTTATGCATGAAATGCGATCTATAGAATCTAGATTGTGGCTGTGTGGTTGGTCAATTCACCGTGCTAACTAGAATCCCACGACGGCAGGAACAAAAACTCCGAAACGACCCGTGAGGCGGAGCACTTTTCTTCCATGGCATTGGCATAATGGCATGTGCCATTTTGATCCCTTCGCGTGATGACTCGTCGCCGCTCAACGGTAAACGCACACGCGCAGACGGCTGAGAAGTGAGAAGATTGCCCAGCCAGAGCCAGCTACATACCACTGCACCGGCCACCGGGCCGGGCACCGCGCGCTCGCGTTTCTTCCGATCTCCCCGCTCGCGTTCGATGCCTTCCCCTGAAAGCAACCCCTGATGGAGTAGTTTACTATACGCAAACCCAATCCATGTAACCTACTGCGCCAATTAAGAATCTTTCCTTGCTAACAACGAAGGTGTCAACCAAGAACGAAACATCTCCTCGCGCTGTACGTTCTTGCGATGATGCGTCGGAGAAGGGCGAGTCACGGCGTGCTGACAGGGACTTGCCTTGGCATCATGCTGCGCCGTCTTTCCACATCAACATGATTACAAAGGCGACAGGGCGACAAAGTGCCCAAAGCAGCAGCAAACAGTTTCCTCCCCTCTTTTTTTTTTCTAAAAACATAAAACAAGTACCTTACAAACCCCTACCTGATGCTATGTGGCGAATGATGAGATGTGGCATGTTATTTTTCATATAAAATGTCAATTGGGATTCTATATAGCATCGACCGCATTTTAATTTGTCGATGCGACCACTGTGTACAGCACTGCAGTTTTTTTTTTAGGAAGGCCAATTTTTTTTCCCTTCTGGACGTGACTTGTGAGACGTAGTACGTACTAACCGCCACCATGCTCCTGTTCCTGGTCAAAGTCGACGAACTATTTACTGCGGGAAAGGAACGGTACGGTGGATAGTAAAAAAAGGAGGGATGGTAAAAAGTAGTGGCGGTTGATATCATCCGCAGCATATGTTACTCTAATCTCTGACTTTCACAAAAAAAAGGATGGTAAAAAGTAG
>NC_028458.1:5050122-5052162 GCF_000263155.2 Setaria italica
ACGAATGGTAATTACCGCCAAAATTCCCTTAGCTTGCTCAAGCTACGAACAAAGCAATATGAAATTCCTCTGGAGATCAAGGACGAGTGGACGACGACGACGACGGCGACTAGCTAGTACACTCACTTACTCAAAAAAAAAAAACAGCCTTACCAAGTTTTTCCCCTTCTTTTTTTTTGAAGGGAAAAAGGTCTGCACTAAGCAAATTCATGGAAGCACTAGGCTCCACGTGCAGAGTTCTACCACGCACGTCCGTTCCCGTTCAGACGGCTGCGAGAGAAGCACGCGGAAGCTCTTTCCGTTACGGTTCAGGAGTGGAGTCAGCCGTGTCTGAAAAGGAACAGCAAATTGACGAGTCGACGCGGAGCGTGTCGTAGACTTGCTGCTGAGTTCGTTCTATATACCTAAAAAAAGCGGGAAAAGGGATAGTAGTTAGTAGAGAAAAGGATTAAATTCCACATGCTCCCTCCCTCAGTGTCCACATCGGAGCAGCATCTGTACTGATCCCCCAATACGGACACCACTACTACTGCTCCAGCCTCCAGGTCGTCGTCTTCTTCCCCGGATCGATCGGAGCCCACTACAAATACCCATCTCGCATTTCGCAAATCCATCGGCCGGGCTGTCAGCAATTGCTGTGCCGGATTGGAGCTAAGCTTCTGTTGCTTTGCTCACTTCTCTGCCAGGTTAGTAAAGTGTAAAAATACTCACATCACACACTGTTTTTCCATGTTTGTTTTCTGTTATGGCTTGGAAGTTTCAGCTTCAGCTTCAGCGATCGCACGTCCATTTGCTGAGAGCACATCAGAGATGTACCAGACAGCTATTCCCATCTCTCATTCTTTTTCCTGGCGTCGGATTTGACAATTCGTGGGCTGAGCATGCCGTGGCCCTACATGGCGACCACGCCACCAGCAGACAGACAAGCCGGGCAGGAAAACGAAAGGGAGAGGCCTCGGATTATCATGATGCGCCCTCCCATTTGAATAAAGGCCTCGGCTTGACCGCTTGCGCTGCACTGCACTGCACCATCGTTCTTTTATTCCTTTAGCGTTTTGTTTTTCTTGGCTCGTTCAGGTTGAGAGGCCCTTTTCAGCAGCTGGCTGGCCTGCAAATCATTTGCTGAAATGGAATGAAAATCCCCTCTGCGGTTGCATTGGCTTGCAGCTGTCCGCCTTCAGAAAAAAGCCACTTTTTAAAAGCTTTTTTAATAGAACTAAGAGTAGCATTATGCTACTAACCCATATTGCGGCACCAATTATAGGCGATATTTTTGCTCAGGTGTCCGCGTCAGTAGTCTCAGTCTCAAAGCTTTGGAGACGCCACACGACGAATCCAAAGATTTCATTTTTTATTCCCCTCTTTGGAATGGATATTTCGCCAAGATTTGCAAGTCACGCGGAAGGCAGAACCAACAATCAATCAGCTGCATATTTTTCCTGACAGGATCAGTGTCTTGCTTTCAATCCATTAGGGGCGTTTGGTTTTTGCTGAGCATAGCCTAACATTAGTTGCTTGTATGCATCCAGACACGCTGCAGATAGAATATGTTTGGTTGCTCGCACGAGAAGCGTCGCAGGAGATAAATTCAAGGCAAGTGTTATAATGATATTTATTTTATATAAATATATTCTAATACCTCTTAATTTACATTACTAAGTCTTAATGAGCTTCAGAAAATACTAATATTACTTAATATATACTATCACGTATTAATACCGTCATTAGCTGTAAGCGAACTCGCATGTAGCGAGCCATGCCGAGCGCGCTCTTTTGCATGCGGCTGGACAGGCCCAGGTCTCCGTCCAGGCAACCAATCTTAAGGTGAGGTTAACGCCCCCAGGTTTCCTCCGTGACCAAGTTTTGAAGAAGTTTACACACGCACACAGACACGAGACACCTACTATTTGACTCTTCCAAACCTGGCCAGGCGACGAAACCTTGAGCATGGAGTAGAGCAGTTGTTGAGTCACACACCTAACCAGAAGGAGCACAAAACCTACCAGAAAAATACAAGGCGACTGCAACTAGACCATCAGA